>NW_007249108.1:472857-491423 GCF_000164805.1 Carlito syrichta
TTTTTGGAGACAGACCCAGGGGGCCGATCTTGGGGGCCAGCGCAGACGTGGCGCCGACCTCGCCCCCGGTGCACTCAGGTACACGACTTTGATCTCGTTGGGGTCGAACTTGGGCGGCATCGTGGAGGCGGCTGGTGTCGGATGAACCCGGATTCGGGACGACCGAAGAAAGTTGCACCTGAGCCTCCGCCGAGCCGAAAACCGAAAGCCCCTGGTGCCTTTCACTGCCTGATGCTGGGAGTGTGCTGAGACTCAGTCTACCCTTCTTTGATGATGATTTGCTTGCTTTTTGTTGTTGCTGTTTTGAGTTAGGCTCCCACTATGTTTGAGTTTTGAGTTAGGCTCCCACTATGTCACCCAGGCTACAGTGCAGAGGCATGATCATGGCTCACTGTGGCCTCTATCTTCAGAGCTTAGGCAATCCTTCCACCTCAGCCTCCCGAGTAGCTGGGTCTACAGGTATATGCCACTACATCTGGCTAATTTTTTTATTTTTTGAGATCTTAACTATGTTGCCTGGGCTGGTCTTGAGTTCCTGGGCTCAAACAATCCTCCCACCTTGGCCTCCCAAAGTGCTGGAATTACAGGCATCAGCCATCACACCCGGCCTGCTATGTTTCAAATATTATCTCCGCTTGATGGACTGAAGACGGTGCAGAAATTAAAACAGTTCTGTTTGTGTAATGACTCCTTTTAAAACAAATTGTGGTAAAAACACATAGCAGGAAGCTTAGCATCTGGATCACTGTTAAGTCTACTGTTAGTGCCGCAGCATTAAGTATACTCCAGCTGGATGCAATGGCTGTCCAAGAACGTTCATCTTGCAAAACAGAAATCCGTCTCCTCCCTAGATGGTGCTTCCACTGCTCTCCCGCCCCCTCAGCCCCCAGCAGCCAGCATCTACCTCTTGTTTCTATGAATTTGACTATTTAGATACACCATGTAAGTGGAGGCATGCGATGTTTTTTTTGTGACTGGTTTATTCCACTCAGCACAATGTCCTCATGGTCCATGCAAGTGCTAGCGTGAGTCAGAATTCTCTTCCCTTCTGGGGCTTCCTAATATTCTGTCATGTGTATGTATACCCATTGTGCCGATCTGCCTGCCGATGGATGCTTGGGTGGTCTCCCTCTTGGCTACTGGAGCAGTGCTGACTCGGACGCAGGTGACCAGCATCTCTGGGAGATCTTGTCTCAGTTCTTCCAGTTCTTACCGACTCCTGGGTTGCATGGTAGTTCCAGGTGTAGTCTGAGTGACTGCCATGTCATTTTCCACATCGGCTGCATGATGTTATATCCCCAACACCACACAAGGGTTCCCATTCCTCCACAGCCTCGCAGCACTTATTTTGTTTTCTTTTTTTTTGAAATTTTTACTAGTCTTCTTTCCTTTTCCCGTGACAGAGTATATTTTCTGCTTTCTTGACAGCAGTCATCCTACCAGGTGAGAAGTAGATAATACTCTTACACGGGAATCTGTTTTCTTACTGAGTTCTTTGTTATCATTATTAGAGTGAAAAAATCCTAGTGACTAGCTGAACACTGGCTCATGCCTGTAATCCCAGCACTTTGGGAGGCAGAAGCAAGAAGATTGCCTGAGCCCATAGGTTCGAGACCAACCTGGACAACTTGGCAAGACCTCGTCTCTACAATAAATCAAAGAAATTAGCCAGGCATGGTGGTTCCTGTAGTTCCAGCTACTTGGGAGGCTAAGGTAGAAGGATCACCTGAGCCCAGCAGGTGGAGGCTACAGTGGTCGTGATCATGCCACTGCACTCTAGCCTGGGCAACAGAGTGAGACCCCAACACACAGACACACACACACTCCTAGTGACATAACGTGCAGATGTAATGGGAGACAATTTTGAAATATTTCAAAATGGACAAAGTTTTGACACGGTGTTCACATGCTACCTGTTCCTTTTGCAGATCTCCGGGACATGACACTGCCTCTCCAGGCTAGCAAAAAGGCCCCAGGACTGTTGGTGGGATGGAAGGCCCACTGCAGAGGCAGGGAGTATGGGTGCCAGGGCCAGGCGTGCCTCCAGGGTACCCCAAGATCCCGGGCACTGCTTCTGGCTCCACCATGAGTGGCCGTCCAGGGAAGGTGCCTGCATGCCCAGTGAGAGCCCACGAAGGGCAGTGCCTGCATCCCAGGAGCACACAGAATCTGCCAGCTCTCAGTAGCCACTGCACATGCCTCCGATCCTCACTGGCTGCCAGTTACTCGGGTCCTTCCCCGGGGCCTGGCCCTTCAGGTCCAGGCCTCGAACTCTGGCTCAGTCCCACAGATCTCCTTGGGTGTCTCTGTGCACGTGCCCTGGTCAGGTCCATGCCACCCCCAACACCCCACCCCCCGGCCTGACCAACTCACCTCTGAGCCCTCCTCAGCACCTGGCACTCCACAACCTCGCCAAACACCTCGAAGCGCCTCCTCAGCTCCCGGGAACTCATGTCACTGGAGAGATTCCGAACACACACCACACGGCCTTCGCCCTGCCGGGAGGACAGAGAGGAGCCATCACTGCCCGGCTTCCAGGGCCCCTGGGTGGGGGCCTCCCATGGAGGTCTCATCCCAGGCCATGATGTCCGACTGAGTGTGACACCAGCTGGCGTTGGAGAGAGGACAATGACAGCCCCTGTTCCAGAGGGTCTGCCCTGCTGTAGAGAGAGGCTGCCGAGTGCCGTAGGGAAGTGGCCCCCAAAGGAAGCAACAGCTTCCACTGAGGAAGTGAGTGGATACTGGGCCGAGAAGGGACAGGGGTTGATGGCCACGAATATAACTGCACATGCAGTGGTGTCTGCGTGGTACAGGGAGGGACCACACGCTGTTGAGGACAGGCACGGGGGGTTGGGTCATCTGAGGGAATGTGCTGGAAGGGAAGGTGGTAAGACAGGGCTCAGAGCCACCATCTTTGGTTTGCCTGGATGAAGTGACAGTGTTGACACTAACAACAAGTGGTTAACACAGGAGTGCCTTGTGCCCTGCCAACAGGTGCCGAGAACAGCCAGTCAAGGGGCATCGGGGGAAGCTGGAACCTCCTCCCACCCTCTCATCTGTGATTTGTCCGGGTTGAAGCCACTGCTGCTGGAAGAGGTATTGTGACCTGCTGGAGAAACTCTGGTCTTGTTCCCAGAAGCCTGACGCCTAGGTTCCCTATGCAAAACCGACAGCTCCTGGCTGGGACGGCCTTTCTCAGGAGACAGGTCAAGGTCAGCGGTTCCAGGTGTCCCACCCATGACCACAGAGAGAAAGGAAGAAAACCCAGATCCAGCCTGCAAGCAGGGCTCTGCTGTCCAGTCACAGGACAGGACACCCCTTGCCATGCCATGACCATGTCCAGGCTCAGCTCCCCTCCCCAGCCTCCCTGCAGCTTCTTGAGTTCACAAAGCTCTTCCTCAGCCCTGCCCCAAACACTCCCCACTCCCATCTCTGCTGGGTCACGCCTCTGCACCCCTCACGCCCAGCCCCTTGAAGACACCTTTCCTGACCCCCCACATAGGAGCTCCTCTCACAGCCCGAGCATGACCGGCCGCTTGTTCCAGACATCGTTGTGACACTGTGAACTCCATGGTGCTCACCCAGTCTGCAATTACACTGTTGGTGAGTCTCCTGTCTTTTTCTCCGTTCTGGCCAGCCTTGAGAGTGGGGACCTCTTCTATCTTGTCACTGCTGTCGCCCAAAGCCCAGAACAGTGCCGCGCTTGTCACGGTGGAGTGACCACACACGGACTCAAAAAGAGGCCCCATGTGGGGCCTATAGCTCTAAGCCCCTGCCTGCAGACTGGTGCCTCTGGGGTGTGCCCTTCCCACCCCTGCTCCCAAAGGGTTATGTTGTGGGGAAGATCCCATGGGGTGTGGTTGTCTCCTTGTGTCTCGTCCCACTCCCCCCCTTCCTGTCCAGTGACATGTCAGAGCTGGCTCCACTCCCCACGCCAGGCTCTGGTGTGTCTTCTCTGTGGACTGACGCTGGGAGAGGAGGGGGAGGTGGGTCAGGAAGAAGGGCTGGCTGTCTTGGTCCCTCAGCCCACATCTAGTCAGGGACCCTTGGGAGGCCCAGGCCCAGCTCTCTACACATAGATGCATGAAGCGAGGCTCAGGGGGCGTCACCCGCCCACAGCACACAGAAAGTGCCGGCAGGGCTGGCTTGAGACCTGGTCAGCCTGGCCCTGATCCCCACTCCCTGGGCCCTCTCAAGGCCTCTGATGCTGAGCCTCAAATTGACACCAACTGCATGCCCCATGGCCAGTGTCTTGGCTGGACTTTGCATGGTACCACAATGGATGAGCTTTGGCGACTCGTGCTTTTCAAAAGAGAAACACATCACTGTCCTCTGCAGCCACAGTCCC
The DNA here is from genome assembly GCF_000164805.1 of Carlito syrichta. Taxonomy (NCBI): domain Eukaryota; kingdom Metazoa; phylum Chordata; class Mammalia; order Primates; family Tarsiidae; genus Carlito; species Carlito syrichta. Next base: position 477,206 of record NW_007249108.1, read on the forward strand.
TTTTCCCTGGGCAGGGGCTGAGGCCGAGGGGCTCCCATCCGGCCCCCGTGAAGCCCCCACACAAGCTGCTACCCCATTCACTCTAGGCCCAGGTCACTTACAGTGGCCTCTTCCCGCCGCTTCCTGACGTGCCGGATGCTGGGCGTTCTGTCTGGACACGGCCCTCTGCGCTCACATCTGTCAGTGAACAAGTAAAGCAGAGGCACTCACTCTCGGGAGGGAGCAGGTGGGCAGGTCTGTGCCAGGAGCGAGCGACACCCAAGGATGTGCTCTGGGGTACCCGCCTGGATCCCCGCCTGCAAAAGCTCGCCTCCCCTGCAGCAACCACGTCTGGGGCCACATGCGGGTGTGAGCGAACGTGGAGATGTGGGCCTTCTGCCAGATCCCAGGCCTTGGTCGCCGGGCACCTGAGCTGTTGTGACAGCCCTGCCCTGGGTCCCGCCTTCCTCTGCCACGAGGGGAGACAAGCCCTTTCAATTCATTGCCTCGCTTGTTCTGATAAAAGTAAAAACCCAGTGAGGTCTTACATGGCCCCATCTTCCAGATGAAACAACCAAGGCTCATGTTCAAGATGGAACTTGTTTAAAGCTGGAGGATGGGAAGTCAGGGCTGGAGACAGGTCCTCTGCCTCTGGGACCGCTCTCTCTGGGGCTCGGGCCTTGGTCAAGCAATGGCCCCTGCCCATCGAAGTCCCCGCTTCCCATCCAGCTCTCAGGCTCACTGGCCCGAGCAGGTCCTGGGCCACCCACCTGCCGCTGCCCTCACCCTCCAGGCTGAGTGTGAGAACATCATAGGGGCTGCGGACACAGCTCGGGAGGCAGACAGCCTCCACCCCTCCCTGCCGGGGACCCTGGGCAGCCACAGAGCCCTCTTGGCCTCAGTTTTCCATCAAATAGGGAGAAACAATGGTGTCCATCTCCTTGGCCATCTAAGAATTAAATCAGAAAACGTATGTCATACTTAGCCCAGGGACTGCTTGTTAAACCTCTACTTTTCTCTTTAACCTCCTGAGCCTCAGTTTCCTGGGTAAGAAGCAGATGCGCCCTCCAGGTGCACCTGTGATGCTCACATAGGGTCACAGAGGGGATGTGACTTGCAAACTGTAGAGTGCTGTGTAATTATAGAACCAGAATATCTGCCCCACTGGAAGAGGCAAGTGACCGGCCAGTCTTGCGGGGCACAGGTTGCTGACCCATTCCCAGGGACATCCTGTCAGGGGGTGTTTGCCAGAAGAAGCACAGGTCTCCAGAAGGCCAACAGCAGGATGGCTCGGTGCCCCAGGGTGGCGCTCAGCAGTGAGCTGAGCCAGACCTAGGCTCACCAACTCACCTCCTCCAGAAGGCAGAAGAGCCAGCCCTGAGCCTGACCCTGACCTAGCCCCGAGTCTGACCCTGACCCAGCCTCAAGAAGAGAAAGAAAAGAATCCACAGGGGTCTTCCCAGGCCAACTAGGGAGCAGGGAGCACAGACCCTGCCCGGAGCTAGGCGGGACATCTTGAGCTCTGCCCTGGTGGGCTGCGTGCCAACCCAAAGAGAACCCTGGATGCCGCCTTTGTGGAGACTGGGTGGTTTGGCTTACAGCACAGCAAGGCTGATGCTGAGCCCCTGACCCTGGAGGGCTGAAAGGCAAGAGACCCCGGGGAAGGACAGAGCTAGAAAGGGGCTCAGAGTGTCACAAGAAGGCAGCTCACAGGGTCCCAGGCATGCAACCTAGAAGGATCTGCTGTCTGCCCTGCCGGAAGCTCACTGAAAGGAGCCGAGCATGGAGGGCTCTTAGCATTCACCTGTGGGAGCCCACGAACCCGCTAAAACGGAACAACAGTCAGATGTGTATGCACATTGTCATGGAGGAGACCTTTGCTTTCATCAGACCATCCATGTCGACATGTGGTGCAAAGCAAGCTCTCTCTAAGGAAAGTTCATTCTAAGGACCTGCACTCTGAGTGAGGTGCTCTGGCAACACCATCCTCACCCCCCAGGAATGAGTCAGAAATGTCAATTTTCGGCCCCACCCCAGACTACAGGGGCGGGCCAGCAGGCTGGACCTAGGCACGCCCCAGCAGGCTCTGTGGCTCTTGACCCCAGACCACAAGAGGGGACACTGAGATTCACCCTCAGGTGTCCCCAGGGAAAGCCCGGGCCTGCTGTGGTCAGAGAGAGACCACGAGCCCCAGACCTGCTACCTCCACTCCTTCTGCCTCCTCCCCAGCTGACTGTTCTGAACTGGCTACTTCCCAAGTCGGGTCCAGGGGGCAGATAGGATGTGTCACCCCTCGCTCAGGGCCCAGCTTTTGTTGGGAAGGCCACGCCGCTCAGCAGGACCAGGAATGGGAATAAAACTATCCCTGTTTTAGGTCTGAGTATTTTTCAATTAGGCTAAGCTTTCTTTCACATGTCAACATCACTAGGTTGCAGGCTGCCAGGCAAGTCCTGTTGCACAAAAGCCTGTTTCACCAATATAAAAGCAGAAAACACAGGGGAGTAAGGGACACGTTCCAGTGGGCAGAGGGCCACCGAGAGCAGGCAGTGGGCCTTCCTTCTCTCGGAGGCCAAGACATGGGAGACCCTCCCAACTTCATGGGCTCTGCGTGGCGCCAGGACCCCACACTGTGCCCCAGGGAAGGAAGGAGACCATCGACCAGACGCGGGCCACACGGGGACTGCAGCCATGGCTTCAGAGCAGGCCCCCGGCTCCTCTCTCCCCTGGCACCTGGGGAACAGGGACCCCTGCGCCCAGCGCCCCTCCTGCGGCCCCGTGTTCATACCTGAAGTCCCACCGGGAGGCTGGGGACCAGGAGCCTGAGCTGGAGCGGCTGCGGGAACACGGCTGCCGGCCAGCCTTGCCTGGTGGGCTCTGGTAGGGGCAGTGGTCAGAGCGGGGGGGACTGACTCCCAAGTCCTCTTCCTCATTGTCGTCCTCCTCCCCCTCCTCCTCCAGGAGGAAACTGCTCTCCCCACTGCTGCTGCCGCTGTCCTCAAAGACTGTGTCATACTCGGGGCTCTTGCACGAAGCCAAGTCCTCTTCCTCTTCCAGGGCGGCCTCCAGCATCCCAAAGTGCTTGGTGAGGCTGGCACGAATCTCGTGGTCCCTTAGCAGTGCGCTGTCCTTGGGCAGGGTGCCTGCGTCGCCGCCTCTGCCTTCCTCCCTGCTGGGCGCCTGTGCCTCGGCCCGAGGGGCACCCTGCTGCGACCAGTCTTCCAGGCGGCCCCCGGATGGCTCCCAGGACCTCAGTACCTTCCTCTGCAGGACACCCTCTGGCCGGAGCACCTGGCAGTAGTCGTGGTCTCCGAAGGAACAAGAGAAGGGGCGCTTCTGGCCAGGTTGCGAGGCTGGAGGGGCCTCGGCAAGCCGCAGGCGGGACAGGAGCTCGCTGCGTTCCGGGTGCTTTTTTAGCAGCTTGTGACCGGTCCCTAGGGTGGCCCCAGGCGGAAGGCTCTCAGAGCAGGGAAGGCTGGGCCCCAGGACCCTGCCTGGGCTGTGCTTGATGTCCGGCTTGAAGGGGTCCTCCTCTGGGGGCTTGTATGGGGGCGTGGTGGGCGGAGTGAGTCCTGGCAAGAGGAGAGGCGTGAGAAGAGGACAGGTCACTTCTCCAAGGGACACAGACCAGATTAGGAAGGGCAAAGACATGGCCATGTGTGCCACTTGCCCCAACACGGAGGGCAGCGTCCCTGGCTATCACCGCACGGCTGAGCCTGGACTTGTGGATTTGGGATGCTGTGAAACCCGTCTGCTATCCTTCCTGTGACCTGGGGACAGCAGCAGAAGCCCCATGCCATCTGAGACATCCCTTCCTGCTCCAGAGCCAATCCTTCAAAAGGCTCTGGACAGGACCCCTCGGATGCCACCTGTCTCCCAGCATGGAAGGGGTGGGTGCCCTGGCCAAACCACCGACCTGGGCTTCATGCCACAGGGCCCCTCATGTTCCTGCATCCGAACTGGGCCACCACCTCCCCAGTGCCTCAAAAGGAACTTGCTAAAGTGCCCATCCCTTGCTCCCTGGGGCACCCAAAGCCTCCAGGACAAAGACTGAACACCTTGGCCTCCTGGTCCTTTTGGGATAGCTTTTTTTTTTTTAAGTAACTTTTTTGTTGGTAGAGACTGGGTCTCGCTATGTTTCCAAGCTGGCCTCGAACTCCTAGCCTCAAGTGATCCTCCCAGGCAGGAGCCACCAGCCTGGGCCTGAGGACTGCTCTTTCTCAATGCCCTAGTTGACCATGCAGCGAGCCCGAAAGATCGGTGTCTCTGGCGTGCCCTGGGCTTCCCCACTCCTTGCCTTTGGTCGGACCAGTTCTGCCTCTGAGCACACCCTTCCCTTTCTTAGTCTTTTCTGTATTCAGCCATTCTTCAAGCCCAGATCAAATGTGTCCTGTTCTGGGTTCCATGTAAAGCCCTTTGAGGCCACACCCCTTCCCAGCCCTGCCCCTCTGCTGTGTGCACATTCTGAACCAGTCACATTAAACAGTATGTCTTTGTCTTTCCCATCAGACTGTCACCTCCAGACCCCGAGATCACCTTCTGTGCCAATTACCGGCAGCTGAATGCTGAGTCCTCCTTAGAACACCCTCACTGTGTCTCAACACCTGGTCTAGCTTGGGGAGCAGTGGCAGAGGGCTCCCAGAGGAATCCCCACTGCCCAAGGAGCTGCTTCTAGTAGGGGATTCATTGCTGGGGTCTTGCTCACTCCCCCAAGGGCAACTGCCAGCGGGCCCCAGCTCACCTGCTGTGCCACAGAGCTCAACTGTCAAGGTCTGCTCAAAGCTCTTCTTGCCAAAAGGAGGGTCGCTGGTGGGGACAGAGGACAGGAAGGAGGGAGGCAGGTCAGCGGCAGGAGTCCAACGCCAAGCACGTGGATACACAGGGGGCTAGGGTGAGCCCTCGGACATGGAGCCTGGCCGTGTTTGCTGGGGGCCCCCAACCTGACTAGAGGAATTCAAGCTGCACGGCTCTCAGAGGATCCAGGTGAGGCTCACGGGAGGGTAGTCAGGGGACCAGTGCGGTCAGCCTCCTTAGTTTACAGACGAAGCCACTGAGGCCCGGGGGAAGCCACGCGGCATTGCCAGAAAAGGAGTCTTTCCAGGGTCCAGAAAGGGCAGCTCATGAACCGGCCCGAGGACTCGTTCCCCACCTTTCCTGGGGCCTGCAGTGGTCACTTCTAAAAATGAGCCCCTCCCAAGGGAGCCAGCTCCTGAGCATCCCCAGTGACAGGAACGGGGTCTGGGGCAGGCCAGGCTCAGGGCCGATGACCCTCCCCACTATTCCCACTAGACAGAATCTCATGAACACACCGAGAATTTCTAAGAATCTACCTTTGCGTCAAGGCCAGCATGAGGCACCTGGGAGAGTCTGAAAAGACAAAAAAAAAAAAAGAAAACTAAGCGTTCCCAGCGTGGCACTACTCGTAGTGCGCCCCTCTGGAGGGGCCCCGGACTTCCTCTGCTGCCAAGGGCAGGAGACCCAAGCAGGAAAGGCAATGAACGACTGGAGTCTCCCTCCCACCGAGGCTCATGGCTTTGCTTGACTTTGCAGAAAAAAGAGGAGCGTGAGGGCGACCTCTTCCGGCCAAACAGTGCAGTGCAGCTGCCAAGAGCTCAGACCCGCATGTCTGGCCGCTGCAGGCTCTGGAGACTCACTAACCAGTTCTGGGCCTCCGTCATTGTCTTTTTAGTTGGGGTCTCACTCTGTTGCCCAGGCTGACGCAATCACGACTCACTGCAGCCTCGATCTCCTGGGTTCAGGTGATCCTTCCTCCACCTCAGCCTCTCAAATTATTGGGACTACAGGTGTGCACCATCACGATCATTTTTTTTATTTGTAGAGAAGAGGTCTTGCTATGTTGCCCAGGCCGGTCTCAAACACCTGGGCTCAAGCAATCCTCTAGCCTTGGCCTCCCAAAGTGAACCACCACACCCGGCTTGTCTCTGTATCTTTTTTTTTTTTTTTAGTCAGAGTCTCACTCTGTAGCCCAGGCTGGAGGGCAGTGGCATGCTCACGGCCACTGCAGCCTTGACCTGCTGGGCTCAGGCAATCCTTCTACTTCAATCTTCCAAGTAGCTGGAACTACAGGTGCACTGGCTTTTTTTTTTCTTTTAATTGGAGAGATGAGGTCTCACCAAGTTGCCCAGGCTGGTCTCGAACCCCTAAGCTCAGGCAATCCTCTTGCCTCAGCCTCCCAAAGTGCTGGGATTACAGGCTTGAGCCACCGTGCCCAGCCTCTGTATCTTAAAGTGGAGACAATAGCAGAGTTTAGCATGGAGGCTTCCCGTGTTACATCTGAGACCAGGCCAGGCATGGCAAGTACACGATAGAGAACTGTGGCTGTCATCACCACCACCTGCCCATTTTCAACTCAGCTGCACTGTGGGGCTAATTGCACAGATTCACACCACTGTCTCATCACCCCCACGAGCCTTTTGATAGTACCTATCATCTTCATTTTCTGTTTACTTTCTGACCGCCTGTGAAAGCATAAGGCCTGTGAAGGCAGGCATCTCTTTAAAATTTTTATTATTTTTTAGAGACAGGGTCGTGTCCTGTCACCCAGGCTGGAGTGAAGTGGTGTGATCATAGTTCACGGCAGCCTTGACATTATGGGCTCACGCAATACTCTTGCCTTAGCCTCCCAAGTAGCTGGGACTGGAGGTGTGGATTTTTTTTTTAAATACATATTTATAGATACGAGGTCTCACTATGTTGCCCAGTCTGGTCTCAAATTCCTGGTCTCAAGTGATCCTCTTGCCTCGACCTCCCAATGAGCTGGGATTACAGGCTTGAGCCACCATGCCAGCCAAGGCAGGCATTTTGCTTCTTGCCCATGCGTGAGAAGCTCAAAGAAGGTGTGTTTTTCTGCACATCCACCCCAACTAGCTCAAAGCCAGAGCAGGGAAAGGATTCGCCCAGCCTCGCAAACCGTAGCAGGGGTGGGGGACATGTACTTGGGGCTTGTGGCTCCCAGGGCAGGGGACACACCACACCCCACCCCTGCCCTCTCTCGCAGGCCACTGCCTCTGACTACCTCTGGTGGGGAGCCGTGGGCAGCTGGGGTCCTCCTCCGTGTCCCCACACCCGCTCTCACAGGGGCTCTCCATGGCAGGGGTCTGTGGTCCCCGCGGGAGATGCTGGTCTCCACCACCGTCCTCGTGCATGGGGCTGCCCGGCTCCCCCTCCATGTCGTAGGCCTGGGGAGCCAGGCAGAGTGAGGGCAGAGCAGCCTGGGGCTCCAGGGGGACCAGTGGCTCATCGGCAAACGTCAGCCAGGAGCCCAGCTCAGGGTTCAGTCTCCGCGAACGCCTCACGGGGTACACAGAACCCTCTGGCTCCCTCCCCAGCTTGGTCCATGGCAGGCCTCGGCCCGTCCTTCTCCTGCCCCACTCCTCCTCCTCCTCCTCCTCCTCCTCCTCCTCTTCCTCCTCCTCGTCCTCGTCTTCCTCCTCCTCCTGCTGCAGCCTGGCGGGCCTGCGGACACCCCCGTTCACCTCCAGCCGCAGCGGGCGCAGGCTCGGTCTGGGCCCAGCGTTCTTGGGCAAAGCTGCGATCTGTACTTCCTCCACAGGGGACGGGTGGCCGGGTGAGGCCTGGCTGTCTTTGGGAGCCTTGGGCTTAGACTGGGGTGCGAGGGAGGCGTAGACAGGTGTGGCCAGGCGGTAGGGTTTACTGACATCACAGAGGACGTCTTGAGCCAGCAGTTCCCTCAAAATGGAGAACTCGGCCCAGGAGGCTTTGGCAGGTGGCCGGGGTGGGGCCCGGGGTCTGGCCTGCCTGGAGGGGCTGCTGCCGGGCTGGGGGGCTGGCTCGGGGGCTGGCGGGGGCAGCTTCCTCGGGGGGAGGCAGTAGGTGTGCATGTAGCGGATGAGCTGCACCATGGCCTGTGTGTCCTTCGGGGAGACCTGGCCTCTGGGGTCTGCTCCACCCAGCACCAGGGAGGCCAGGGGCGAGGCAGGAGCTGGCTGGGGGCTCAGGCAGTCCTCCCCCGGGGCCTCGTCCTCCCTGGCGGGCAGCAGGGGGCTAGGTGGGGGTGGCGGCAGGCGGCTCTCCGGGGAGCAGGCCCTGGCCTGTGGGCAGGACAGCTCCGAGGTGAGGTGCCGGTGCAGTTCTGTGCAGCTCCGGCTCTGGGACTGTGTCACGGGGGCCCTCCTCTCATGGGTGCTGTCCACCTGGAGACAGAACAAGCCAGAGTGAGGGCGAGGTCCACACTGCCCCTCCCCTCTGCCCATCCCGGTGGCCGCTGGCTGGCCCTGGGTGTCTCACCAGGATCGGGGGAGCAGCTGGGTTTCCGTCACCCCCAGCTTCCCCAGAGCTTGGCACCTCTGTGTTCCACGGGTGAGGCATGGAGAAGTGACCAGCCTCCTCACAGCTCCAGGCCCTGGAAGGTCGCCCCGAGGACCCTAAGGCTCACCGCTAGAGCCTGCTCTGACCACACTGATCCCTGCTCTTTGTCCTTTGTAACCGAGCCAGGGAGGCGATTTGTGGTGGCCTGGGGCTGGGGAGGGCTCTCTGTGACCGGGGCTCAGGCAACTTCTGGGGTGAAGGATGAGTTATAAAGCTGGATTGCAGTCATGGCTGCACGACTAGAAACCACAGCCTCATCCTTTTGAAACAGGTGGCTTTTAGGTATGGAAATAGTACCACGATAAGGTTGTTTAAAGAAAAATTCAGGCTGGGCGAGGTGGTTCACACAGCACTTTGGGAGGCCAAGGTGGGAGGACTGCTTGGGCAACATAGGAGTTCGAGGCCAGCCTGGGCAATATAAAAATGAGACAGGCATGGCAGCATGCATCTGTAGTCCCAGCTACTCAGGAGGCTGAGGGGGAAGGATCGCCTAAGCCCAAAAGGTTGAGGCTGCGGTGAGCCGTGATTGTGCCACTGCACTCCAGCCTGGGTGACAGAATGAGACCCTGACTCAAAACAAAACAAAAAAGACAAAAAGAAAAAATCCAATAGTCCCCAGTACCCTGTCTACCCTAGACCAGTCAGTCCCTCCAGCCTCGTGCACACATGTCCACACAGGGCTCCCAGCAGAAGCTGTCTGGCATGTCTCACCTCTTGGGGAGCTTCCTGGGCCCCCATGAGGCCAGGGGCTACCTCACAAAGGCGCCTTGTTGCTGTCCCCAGCAGAAGGGAGACATGAGGCCAGAGACCAGCCGTGACACGCGGGGGATACAGGGCGGGGCCGCCACTCCCCAGGGAGCGCGGGGAGGGAAAAGCTCCCAGGCTGAGCCCATGAGAGGGACCTGAGTCTGCCTCCGAGGGTGAGACCGTGGGCAACGGCCCTGGGAGGAGGTCCAGGGACCAAAGGGGAAGGGACCAAAGGGTGGCCCCAAGAACAGCAGCCCTGGGCCACCGGTACCCCTCTCCTGATTGGGCTTAGAGGATGGGGCCCACAGAGGAGAGATGTGCCTCGACCCCGGGTGTCTATGATAGGGCTTTAAACTCTCCAAGTCGTCACAGAAAAAAAAAAAATCCAAGCTCTTTTTTTGCAGACAGGCTGGAGTGTAGTCGTGCAATCATAGCTCACTGCAGCCTCGAACTTCTGGACCTAAACAATCCTGAGAAGCTGAGGCTACGGGTACCACCACACCCAACTAATTTTCAAAAAAATTTTGTAGAGACGGGGTCTTGCTATGCTGCCCAGACTGGCCTCAAATGATCCTCAAACCTCAGCCTCTCAAAAGCATTGGGATTACAGGCCCGAGCCACCGTGCTTCAGCGCAAAACTTTTGATTTCCTGTGACCTCCACAACCAGCCAGGATCTTGTGTCTGGCTCTGTCACACCACAGAATAGGCCCCAAGGGTTGGTCACGCCTTCCCTAGCACAGTTCTCACCTGTGCTGTTGTTTAACAGTGTCTGGGACCCTGAAGCATGAGAAACTCTGAGGTCATTCTAGAACCCCAAACTGGGCTGTGTCTCAAGCGGCCATGCCAGGAGACCAACCACAGGGGCTGTGGGAGGAGCAGGAAGAGCAACGAGACGCTGACTGAACCTGATACCCCTCACCAGGGCTGAAGGCTGCCTCCCCGAGGTCACCCAGGGGGATGGGCACTCCAGGGCATGTGGAGAAATACCTTGACACAAGGCCGCTGAGTTCTAGAGCGGAGACCTGCCTGGCGCGAGGCCGTGCCCTCCTTCTGGGTGTCGGGGCTGGACGCCGGGCGGGACGTGGCGAGGAGGAGCTTCTGCAGCTGGGGAGGAGCAGAGGACAGGAGCTAGGCGCGCCATGGCCAGAGGACATGCCCAGCGGCCAGCCCCTCCAGGCGGAGTGTGCCCTGACCTGTACTGTAGGACCCTGGGGAGGACACGGAAAGCACCTCGTGATGGTCTCCAGATCCAACATGCCAACAGCAGTGTGTCCAGCAATCTCACACACACTCATGTGGACGTCCCTGGGACACGCAAATCCCTTCCAAGTCCATAACCTTAGGGAACAACTGCAACTCTGAGAAACCCAGACAGGTCTTGGGTCACGGCTGTCCATTCTGCCGTCTGCATTTTCCTGGGACACACTCCACACGCACACACAGTGGGGAAGGCTGGGGCTAGAATGGCTCTCGGTGTGGGATTTCAGCCGATTCCCCTCTCATTCCTTTTGCTTATTCATATACTACCTTTTTAAAAAAAACAACTTCTTAAGCAAGTCATACTTGTAAAGGGTAAGAAAAAAGACGTATCACAAACACTAAAGGGCAGACAACTGGAAGCAAGTCTGCCCTACCCAAAGCCCCTCTCTCCTTCCTGAGCGACACCATCAGCCACCCTCTTGTGAGTCTGTTCCAAGGTGGGCTCTGGCCACACGGGATTATCTGTGCCATACTCCCTCCAGTTCAGCCTCCATTTTGCACAAGCAGAGGAAAGCTACACTTCAGCTTGGCTGATGTTCTTCCAACTAATTTTTCTATAAAAATCATTGACCCTCTTCTGTTGCTGGCCCCTGGGGGTAGGCCCACAGAGTACTGCAGCTGAGTGACTGGAAGGTCAAATTCATCTGAAGTTCACCAGGTCCTGGCATAGCCAAGGTCGAGGACAGTGAGATTTTAATGCAGCACTGAGTGTCTCCTCGGGGGACAGACCACCTAGTCACCCCAGCAAGGAGTGCCAGAAAAAGGCCACTCCACACTCTCAAGGAGTAGAAGGGTCCTCACCACCCACCCAGACCCCAACCAGCACCCACGTGCTTGGAACTCTCTGACTCTGGACAGCAAAAGACGCTGGACTGGAGAGACCTTGTCCAGCCCAGCCAGGCTCAGCTCACCACGAGAGCCTAGGCACAACTTCCTAGGCCTCGGCTTCTTTGTTGGCACGGCAGGCAGGTAGATGAAATGACTGGATCTTTTTATTACTCTAGGAATACAACAGGAGCTGCTGACCTCAGAAAAGCACAGATATACAGAGGTCCACAGGGAAGTACATGGTGGACTCTGGGCTCCATGGCCCAAGCTGGTGTCTGAGTGGCTTCTTGGGGCCTTTCTAGAACTCTGTCGATATGCTGGGAGTCTAGACAGCAAGTCTGTTTCCTGTGTACCTGGCACAGTGCCTGACACATGTGCTCAGGACACATGTGTGGCAGGAAGGCAGAGCCAAAGGCATGGGAGGGACGCAAGTTCTGACCAGCAGGGGTCCCTCTTTGCCTCTCTGAGGCGGCGTGCAGCATTGGCACCAAGATGCCTCTCGTCACTAGTAGTGGCTGAGCCAGAGTACTTATTGCTTAGTTAGTGTTTATCGAGCTCCCGTAGGTTCCAGGCCCTGTCGCCCGTGTTGTCTGCTGTCATCCTTCTCCCAGCCTGGACACGGGCACTATTACTAACCCACTTTACAGATCGGCAGCTGAGTCGTGGAGAGGTGTGGGTTTGGGCCTAAGTAACACACAAGCACTAGCTGGCGGGGCTGGGATTCGAACCCAGGTGGTCTGATTCCAGTGTCAAAGTGCAAGACCCATAGGTGGGCTAGGAGGAGCTACAGCACGGGCCAGAGTATGTCCCAGCACATGCAAGGGCTGACTCAGCGTCACTCTACTCTGGGCACTTCCTGGAGGCGGTGGAAAGGGAGAGAAAGGGGCCCAGATGGGAGTTCTAGTCTCTGCTGGCACTCAGACCTGCTGTGTGGCTGGGGGAGATGCCTTCCCCACTCTGGGCCTCAGTCTCCCCAGTCAGGCTTGACGGTCACCAAGGATCTTTCCAGCTCAGACGCTCCATGACCCAAGACCCCTCCCAGCCCAGCAGAGTCCCGCCACCTCCAGGGTTCACAGTACCAAGGGGGGTGGGGTGGTGCAAAACAGACCAAGCAGAGCTGGACTTCAAACCCCACAAGAGAGTGCAGCTCAGGGCACCCCAGCCTGAGCCCAGGGCAACTGTTCTCAGGTCTCCCGCATCCAGACTCCTGTGAAAATCCAGCAACAGCTGACTCTTCTCTCCCAAAAGGCCGCGGTCCCACGTGCACACGAAACGCAACTCACGCAGCATTACCATTTAATGTCCGCTGGTGGGCGCAAGGCCAATCAGCCCCGTTGGAGGGCACTCTGGAAGTTTCTGTCTAAACTGGAAAACCACGTATCTGCAGACCCAGGAATCACATCTCTAGGAATCCCTCCACTTACGCATTGCAAAGGCCCTGAGGACGGCCACTGCAGCACCATTGCCACAATGTGGGAGTTGAAACCACATAAATGCCCGTCACCGCGCCCCACCAGGGAACACTACACAGGTAACACAAAGAACGAAACAGAGCACTGCATGTTCTCCTGGAAGCTCATCCCAGACTCACAGCTAACTGAGAAAGCAGAGAGCAGAAAGCATCCACGGGCAGGCTTCCTTGGTAGAGAAAAAGCAAGATGGCAGAGATAGGTCACACAACAGCTCGGTCACCATGGTGACCTCCAGAAAGTTGCAGCAACTGGAGAGGGCTACAGAGGTCTGCTTCTTAGTGTCCACGTTTCCTATTTGGATTTTTACTGTGTGCACAGAATCTTTAAGAAAACATTTGCCTGTCATTTCAAGGATTGAACACACAACTAGGTCAATCCTTGAAACCCCCAAAAGCCTGTGGAAGACAGTTGAAGCCTCTGCACTGATACCAGCGGGAAAGGTATCCCAGTGGGAAAGGCAAGGCCAGGGGAGGCTCTGTGTGAGCTCAGGCTGCCAGTGGTGCCCAGGGACCCTGAAGGGCCGGAGCGACTGTCCTGTTTCCCACTCCCAACGAGACATCCAACCGCAGGCTGCAACCACCGCTTCTACCGGAAGGAGGTTCTTACCAGTGAGCGTTCATCCACCTCAGGGGTCGGGGGCTTCTCCCTGGCAGGGCTGGGCGGCGCTGGTGAGGGTGCAGGGGAGACTGAGGCACAGGACGCTGTGTCTCCACCATCCAGGGCTGGGAAGGCGGCCAGACCCACGCCATCATCAGGGATGTCATCCAGGGTCTTGGTGAGTTCTGCCAGGAGGGCCTCATTCTCACTGTCAATCTGGGATGCGCAGGGCAGAGGTTAGTCACCGCCTTGGACTCAGTCCACCCAGCTGGGCCACCACCACCTTCCGGCCACATCCTCCCCCAACAGAGCTATCCGTGTTGCTGGGACAGCAGATACTCCATAAATGTATGGCCAGCTCCAATAATCCCAGCATTTCACGAGCAGGCAGCAGGTGATCATGGGAAGGGCCCTGCCCGCAATGCCCAGGTTGGGCCCTGCTGCTCAGCACGTGTGTTGTGGGCACAGGGCCATCTGCTGAGTAATGCCTGCCTCCCCTACCAACGATGAGGCTGGTCTACAACACAGCAGCACCCTATAGCAGGCCTGGCCCCTCTGACCCAGAGCCCAGGCCGGGTGAGGCTGGGAGTTCCAGGGCCAACACGACCGTGACAACCATGGCACGAAAGAGCACCATCCCTAGGGTCCTAGGGCCTCCTCACCTTCCATGGAGAGGTGGGGAGCGGTTGGCTGGGCCCTTGGGCTGAGCGGGAGTTGTATCCCAGGCCCCGTTTAGCAATGGTGGGTCCTTGGGCAAGTTAGTGTTCTCATCTGCCCAGCAGGGTGACAGACAGTGCACGTTTCATAAGGTTATGGCTGAGCATGGGTGCATGAGCAGAGGCAGGCTATACAATATGCAGCTTCTGGCTCGCAATAAACACTCGCTACCAGCCAGGCTCGGTGGCTCAGACTGTAATCCTGCGCCTTTGGGAGGCTGAGGTGAGTGGATTGCCTGAGCCCGCGGGTTCGAGACCCGCCTGGGCAGCGA
>NW_007249108.1:491453-504631 GCF_000164805.1 Carlito syrichta
GCTGAGGCAGAAGGATCACTGGAGCCCAGCAGGTCGAGGCTGTGGTGGCCGGGAGTGGCCACTGCACTCCAGTCAGGGCGACAGAGTGAGACTCCAACCCCCCCCCAAAAAAAACAAAAAAAAAACCCACTAGCTACCACAATGGCTATGGCGGCTGCCACTAGGGCCACTGCGACTACGACCACTGCCACCACGGCCAACACGACGACCGCCGCCACCAAAGCCAACACGACGACCACCACCACTATGGCCAACGCTATGACCACCGCCATTAGGGGCAACACTACGGCCACCACCACCATAAACACTCGCTACCAGCCAGGCTGGTACTACTGCCACTACAACAGCTGCCACTAAGACCACTGCCACTGCACTGCCATGATTCCTATAATGATGATGATGGTGACAGCGGGTGATGGCGGCAACTCCTCCTCCTTCTTCCTCTCCTCTTTCCCCGACTGCATGGTTACGTGTGCCCGGCTCTGAGCTGGGCCCCAGCGACCCTCCAAATTCCCCTGTCCCTTGGAGCTAACCCACCAGTGGAGAACAGGGTTGGCAGGCAAACGAACAAGATCACCTCAGAGAGTGAGGGAGGCTGGGAAGGGAAGAGAAAGCAGCCATGGTGGAGTGAGGCCTGAGGGACATCAGCCAGGCAAAGGGCTAAGGGGAGGTCTGGGAAGAGGAAAACCCAATCAAAGGCCAGGGTCACGGAGCGGAGCAGAGAGGAGCAGAAAGACGTTGACAATTCTGCCCCAAGAGCCCCAGGACTGCCCCTCTCTGTGGGGACCACGACTCTAACCTCCACATGCAGTTAACGAACAGAGACCTGCGGAAGTTCAGAAACTTGTCTTTTGGCAATCAGCAAGAGAAGTCCAGTGCCAGGACTTGGAAAGAGTGCCCAGGCCTGGGGAATCACGGCTCTCTGCCTTTCCTGAGGCCTGACGTCTAAAAGGAGGGCCCGTGCATGCCCAGGGCCCCTGCGAGAGCACGCTGCTTCCAGGCCCCTGCTGTCTTGGCAGAAGGCACGTCTGTCACGCGACACCTCCCCGCACTCCCCATCCCAGGTCAGGCTGCTCATCCTCCTCCAGGAAGTTCATCCCAGACCCTCAACTCGTGACGGCCTTTGGCTGCACTCAAGCTGCTCCAGGCCCGCAGCGGGAGCTGCAGCTGAGTAACTGGAAGGGCAGCACGGCGGGCAGAGAACAAGTCCCTTGTCATTTTTCGAACAGAGCTAAGAATAAAGAAAGGTCAAAAGCAGATTTTAGTTGGGCCTGACCCAGGGCCACGGGACAGTGCAGTGGGGCTCACCCAGCTGTCCCCTCACGCCCACCTTCGAGTCTCCCTTTGACCCTCAGGTGACTCCCAATCCTGTTCCCAGAACAATACATCTAGCTTGACGGGGAGTTAAGATCCTAGAACTTGTGGCTCAATGATTGCGCCTGGGGTCAACCACGTGGGGCTCGGTTGTCGAACAGACTTGGACAACTTGCTACCCTCCTCGGGGCTTACTCCTCCCCTGTGACATGGGAAGACAGGCTCCCTGGCCAGCCTCCCTCCCAGGACTCCCAGAAGGCCAGTCTGGAGGTGGTGACCAGAGCTCTGTAGAGGGCTCAGAGCCTGTGGCAAGGGAGGCAGCGGCAGATGCAATGAGTAAAAATGAAAGGCTGGGCACAGTGGCTCATGCTTGGAATCCTAGAACTTTGGGAGGCTGAGATGGGATAATTGCTTGAGCCCAGTAGTTTGGGACCAATCTGGGCAACATAGCAAGACCCCATCTCTATTAAAAAAAATTCTTTTTAAATGAACCAAGAAATGGACAATGGCAGGAGACCGAGGTTGGTGTCTCAAAGACTAGATTCTAGAGGGAAGTCATCAGCATGTCATCAGGACTGCATGAGCCAGAGACACTCTCTCTCTCCCAGGGAGATGAGCGGACAGCCCAGAGCATTGTGAATTATCACAAGTATCGGAGCCAGAAGGGCTCCCAGGAACCCCTGGTGACCAGGGATGTCAGTGTGGCATGCATGCTACCACTCCCTGTCCTGAGGATTGCTGTAGCGCCAATTCCTTCCACACCAGCACTTCCCCTGTCACTAGGGTCCAGGCGACAGCCACCAACCAGCCACAGCTGGGTTCCCAAGGAAGCTGATTTGCCATTCTGGTTTTTTTTTTTTTGAGTTGGAGTCTCACTCTGTTGCCAAGGTTGGAGTGCAGTGGCGCGCTCACGGCCACCCCAATGTTGGCTTACTGGGCTCCAGCTATCATTCCGCCTCAGCCTTCCAAGTAGCCTGAACTACAGGCACACACTACCACATCCGGCCCATTCTGGTTTTGAGATAGGGAAGAAAGCCCCAGGAAAGGGACTTTCCAAGGTCACACGGCAAGGCAAGGGTGGAAACTAGGACTCAGAGCCCACAGATTTCTGAGTGCTAGGCTGAGCTGACTTGAGGCCCCAATGGTGGAGATCCCAACACAGGAGCAGCACCTGTTAGGTTGGGTCAAAACAAAAGCCTCCACCACCCTGCTAAGGGCTGCTCAGTTCTGAACTGCAGGGCGGGCCAGAAGCCCTGACCCCACGGG
Source organism: Carlito syrichta (assembly GCF_000164805.1). Taxonomy (NCBI): domain Eukaryota; kingdom Metazoa; phylum Chordata; class Mammalia; order Primates; family Tarsiidae; genus Carlito; species Carlito syrichta. The sequence goes on from NW_007249108.1 coordinate 494,034, forward strand.
GAGGACTGGCCAGCCCCGCTCACGCCAGCCACTGCACCTTTGGACAGTCCATCCTGGGAGCTGTGCTGCCCTCTCCTCTCCCTGGGCCATCAGGCGGCTCTCCTGCTTGGCTCAGAAACAGAGTGCAAATTAATGGAGAGCTAATCAGCCGAGGAAGGGATATTAATAGACGGGCCCGCCCCCAGCCTTCCCAGCTGATCTCAAGCTGAGGAAAGGCGCCTTCAGGAATCAGAGAAAATGCTTCCCGTGAGGAGTGGCCTGAGGGAAGGTCACAGAGCAGACACAGGCTCTCGGGCTGGAAGAACGCACAGAAACCCTCCACCATTTGGGGGGCTTCACTGAGGTCCCGGAAACCAGGAAATTGCTCCCCATCCCCCATTTTTCAGGAGCAGGTCCACCACCCCATCCCAGTCTGAAAGGACCCCATGACTTCTCCTCCAGCTCCAGCTCCAGCAGGTTAAGGACCACAGATCTAGTCCCTGTTCCTTTCTCATTCCTCACACGGGGAATCTGAGGCCTGATCAAAGGAAGCCACTTGCCCAAGGCCACATCGCAAATTATGGCAGAACGACCACACACCTGCTCACTCTAGAAATACTTACCAAGTGCCCGTTATGCCCAGCCCTGAGCACTCTGGGACACACAGAGACATGGAAGGTGATGTCCCCATCCCCGTCCCCGTCAACCCTTGTAACTAGCTGGGTCTCCACCCTCCCAGCGTTCCCACAGCAACGGTGCCATCCGAATGTTGAAGCAGAGCTCGGGCACAGGCAGCGAGGCTCTGGGACTCCCAGGGCCCCATGAGGAAGGCGTTGCAGCTGGTGCTAGGAGGGTGAGAACCTGTGGCCAGATTCCATGCTTGAGCTTTCTGGAAAGGGTCATGTCTGGCCCTTGTCAGGAAAGATGATGTCACAATCAGCTCCTCCATTCAACACACGTGGGTTGAGTCCTTACCGTGCACAAGGGTCCCAGAGGCGAATGAAGAGCATGTGTGTGCACATACCACCACACATGCATATACCTGCGCACACGCCTCACGAGCATACACACATGGACACACATGAGCACACACCTCATGAGTGCATGCATTGCACACACACACACGTACACAACATGCACACTCCACACGAGCACACACATGCAAGCACGTGTGCAGTGGGAGGCATGACTGACCACCAGCTCTAGAGCGGCAACATGTGAACCGGGTAGAGAAGGGTTATGACCATCCAGCCCTGACTCTCTGATGGGCTCAAGCAAAGCTCCAGGGATACATAACTGCACACAGGGTAAATACAACTTACACTCAGAGCGTGCGATGGTGGACAGTGTGGGGACAGGCCCTGACCACAGGCAGAGGGTGTCTAGGGAAGCCTCAAAACAGCTGGCAGGTGTGCAGTCTACAAAGGAGAGGACTGGCAGCTCTGCCAGTCATGGGGCTGAACTCTGTGCTGGTTGGGAGCCTGCGAGCTGCCCCAAGCTCACTTGTGCGGGAAACCACGGCTGGTGGATCTGACCAGCCTCTGGGGGGCAGGGCGTGCAGTTTAGGAGGGTGGTCTCCAGGCAGCACCCAGACCCCTTTTACATAGCAGCTGTCTGTGCCCCGAAGGCACTTTCTGGAGGACCCCCAGAGAAAAGGGGCACTACGGCAAAGATATCGCCCCACTGTTCACATAAGAAAGAGGGGTCTTGGAACAGAGCCGGGACCCAGTCCCACAGGCCCTCACAGGGTTGGCAAAGGGAATCAATGTTAGTCCTAGATCCTTCCTAGCTGTGACCTTCACTGAGGTCCCGGAAACCAGTCCATGTTCCTTTCTCATTCCTCACACGGGGAAACTGAGGCCCGACCAAAGGAAGCTACTCGCCCAAGGCCACACCGGAAATTATGGCAGAACGACCACACACCTGCTCACTCTAGAAATACTAAGTGCCTGTTATGCCCAGTATTTTACGACTGTGAGTTGCTAAGAGACAAAAAGAAGCTTACTCAACCTCTCTGAACTTCACTTTTCTCACTGGAACATGGATTATTAGTAGTTTGCAACTTACAGGTTAGAACCGTTTCTGAAGAATACAGACTCCTCAGCACAGCCCATAAGACCGAGTGAGCTGGCCTTGCCATCCTCTCCGGCCTGACCTCCGACCACTTTCCCCTAGCCATGACCCTCTGGCCATCCACGCCCCTAACACCACTCCCCTTCCCTGCTCCGTGGCCCTGCACTTCTGCCTCCAGGGCCTAGAGAGCCGTCCCTACTCTCGTGTGACCCTTCTCCAGTCCCAGGTTTACGTCCTTCTCTGCCCGGTCACAAGTGTCAGTGTTTATATATCTGTCCATGTGTTTACTGAGCCAGGGTGCATCTCCCCCAGTGGACCACGGAGCCCGCTGATGGACACAGGGCCTGACACCGGGGGCTCGATGAACATGTCTAGAAGGAACAACACACTTCATAGGAGACCTCTGAAGGGACGCTGCGTCACACCCCCACAGCACTGGCACACACTGTGCCATTCCTGTACTGCCAGAAAGGCACAGGGAGCTGTGGCTTCTGCCTCCAATCTTCATGAGGGAGAAAATTCCAAGAAAGAACCAGCTAAGTCACCCTCCAGGCCATACACCCCTGCCCACACACACACACCCACACCCACACTGAGCTTGCTTTACTCCAAAGCAAATCCCGTCATTATATGACTCCACAAGAGAGAACTTCTTAAGGAAACATTGCCAAGACATGGCTGGGTGAGGCCTGAGCAGTGCCCTGGGCACCACCTCTTGTTGAAGACCCTTGAAGCACCAACGGAGGAAGTGGAGGTACCTGTATTTTATGACTGTGAGTTGCTAAGAGACAAAAAGAAGCTTACAGACACAAACAGGGACAATCCAGACATGAGCAGTTGCTCAATAAAGCCAGTCACTCTCGTGACAGCGGTGGCGAAATTATAAAGTCCTGGCCAGGAGGCAGGGATGCCAGGTATTGCCCTGGGCACATGACTGAACCTCTCCAGGCCTTCGTCTCCTCTGTAAAATGGGGAAATCATGGCACCTGCCTCAGAGGGCGGGGAGAGGGTCCGTGAGATACACAGGGAACGAGGGTGGGCTTGGAGCCCCTTTGGCCTGTGAAAAGTTGGGTTCTGCTCAGGAAGTCCAGAGAGCAGCTCACCCCAGCCCCACTTTCCAGGCAGTCGTGCAGGCCAGGGAGGGGTGATTCATTCGCACAAGAGACAGGGCCCTGGGGCTTTGGTGGGGCGGGGGGCTTCTCTACAGGAGCAGGCGCGGAAGGTGGGCAGGAGGCGGGAACTGGAGAGGACATACCTGGAAGAGCTCAGGGTCCTCGGAGCCGTACTGGCTGGGCTCGGACTCGGGGTTCTCCGGGCACCACTGCAGCTCCCCAAAGCAGGCGGCCGAGTCGAAGTCGCTGGTGTCCAGCTGGGAGAGGTCGAGCTCTGGAAAGTCGGCGCAGAGTTGCTCTTCCCCAGGTCCCCCGCCCTGAGGAGACAAGAGGGAGGTGGATCAGAGTTGGGCGGTTGAACCCAAGGAGGGATCCTCTTACTCAAGATGCTGCCCATCTGGACCAAGTGACAAAAAATGGAAAGGCCTGCCCCACCCCTCGCAATGGTCGAATTCACAGGCCATGAAGCCAGGCCCCAGCAGTACAGACCCCTGCTGCTCTCTCCTCTGCACTCCTACGCATCCCTCAAGGCCCTGCCCACACGCACCTCTTTCCTCTTACGAGAACTGTTTTGTTGAAAGCTTTATTGGAGCCTATAAATAGAGCTGCTTCTTTACATAACTGCCCCACCTTTCAAAGGGGATTTCTTGAAGCGAATGATCCCTCTATATTAATAATGAAACAAAAACAGCAAAAACAATGACTAATATTATTGCGTGATTGCTAGGCTCTGATCGTGCTCCCAGGGATTTTACGGGAATATCTGTAACATCTACAGCTTGGAAGACCACCAGGTAAATAAAACCACAAAGCCTCCATACCATGAAATACTCCAGCGCTGCTGAGAACAGAGAGGCACACCTGTGCGTCCTCCATACACGGCAAATAAAAGTGAGACCTGGGCATTCACAGGTAGCACGTGACCCCACGCATGCAAGGAGGAGGAGACAAAATCAAACCATGCATTTCTCCATATAGGATATGGTGGATGCTAACATCCCAGAAAAGGTCTGAAAGGCCATGAACCTGCCGCCAGCAAGGGGTGGGGCAGGAGGAAGACGCAGCAGTCTCTGGGCGGCACTGTTCGGCATCAATGGTTCTCAAAGCGTGGTCCCAGGACTGCAGCACCGGGGAACTTGGGATGCCGGAAGGGATGCAAGTTCTCAGGCCTTGCCCCAGACCTGCAGAGAAGGGCGCGATCATGTTCCCAGTCTGGCCTCCTGAGCTGGACAGCGTCCTCAGCAGAAGGGCTGCCCGGTGGACTCAGGGGCAGCCGGGTCAGGAGGCCAACAGAAACAGGACTCCACAGTGGCAAGATGGCCCGCCTGTGCCTGGCAGAACTGGGTTGGACCCCTCCCCCAGCTGCGGACCCTGGGCCTGACAGAACCGGGCTGGCCGGTCCCCTCCCCAGATGTGGGTCCTAGGCCTGTGGAACTGGGTCTGACCCCTCCCCAGCTTCAGGCACCAGGCAAGTTCCTTCACCTGTGAGTCGGGGACAGTGTCTGCCTCACACACAGTTGCCATGAAGAGGCAGTGGTACAGCCTGACCCAGGACACGGTCAGTAAACACCAGCATCCAATAATATAACAACTAATGATAATAACAGTAACAAAAATGATACAGTCTCATGGCAGGTAGGGGAGGGGCCGTCTCGAAAAACAAAAAGAGGCATATGCGAAGCTTAAGAAAAACAGGCTTTGCCCAGGCCTTTCCTTAATTGTTCCCACTTACGAGGCCTCATAAATTATGAATAGATGTGTATTATTAGCTCAACTTGCCACAGGAAAGAAGGCTTTTATCCCAATTTGGGTCAAATGTCTTAATTGGCGTTTTGCAAGAATCCAGCCTCATGGGCACCACCAGGGCGGGGTCCTCTCAGACGGTGGGTCCCTGGCCAGGCAGGCAGCATGGCACCCAGCAAGCTGTCCCCAGGGACCCGGCCCCCCGCTGCCTATTCCTTCTCCAGCCCCCGTGTGCTCAAAACCTCCCTACGGAACACCGAGTTGCTGAGCCTGGCACTGTGCGGGGCAGGACGACACTAGACAAGTAATCAGGCAAGCTCAACATGTGACTACAAACTGTGACGTTCAGAGAAGAGCTGAACGCTTCTGACCCGAGTGGGAGTCTGAAGATGAGAGGAATGCAGGTGCTGCTTCAACCTCTGGGTCCCCTGGGTCGCCCCTCCCCAAACAGGAATCACCTGTGCTCCACAGTGCCCCTACGCGAGGAACTGGATTCTCTCACTGCCTCTTGGGAGCCTCCTGCTCCTTGGGGCGCGGCAGGGTTCACCTGTTCTAGATGGACAACTGGCTTTTTTCTCGTTTGGGGCCATTATCGAGTAAGCCTGCGATATCTGTGTACAGGCCTTTACACATATGTCTTGTTATTTATTTGTTTTTTATTTTATTTTTTGAGTTGGAGTCTCACTCTGTCACCCAGGCTGGAGTGCAGTGGCATGCTCACGGCTGTCGCAGCCTCGACCTGCTGGGCTCAGGTGATCCTTCCGCCTCAGCCTTCCAAGTAGCTGGAACTACAGGCATGCGCCACCACGCCTGACTAATTTTTTGATTTATTGTAGAGATGAGGTCTCACTAATTTATCCAGGCTGGTCTCGAACCTGTGGGCTCAGGCAATCCTCTCACCTCGGCCTCCCAAAGTGCTGGGATTATAGGTGTGAGCTACCGTGCCAGGCCTTGCATGTATATCTTAACTTCTCTTGGGTGAAGGCCTAGGAGTGAGTGGCTGGATGGGCGAGAAGTGTGCGTAACTCCAGGAAGATGACTGGCCGTCCTTCCCAAGGCGAGGGCACCCACTCTGTGCACTCCTATCAGTGACACGAGAGCTCCATCCTTCCCCCTAGCGCTTGGCACTGTTGGTCCCTTTCTCTTTAGCCATTCTTACGGGTGTGTTCACCATTTATTTGATGCTCCTGTGAGCCAGATGCTGACACATATGATTCGGGTCCTTTCTCCCTCCATGGGTCAACATCTTGGCAGGGGAGAAAACACATCTATATTTCATTCCACACGAGTTCATGCCATGAAGGGGAAACGAACCAAGGCACTGCTGGAGAGCAGGGAGCAAAATCCATCTTCAAGGGGGTCAGGACGGGCTTCCTGGAGGAGGTACCGTCTGAGTTGGGACGTGAGGGAGGAGAAGCCAGGTGGTTGAGGAGGCGGGAAGGGTCCAGGCCAAGGGACCCCAGCAGGGACTGCACCCGGGGTGAGGTGCTGAGGTCAGCAAGGTTGCAGCTGAGTGAGGGGGGGAAGAGGAGGGGAAAAGATGACCCTGGGAGACAGGTGGAGGCAGATGGGGATTGTAAGGGATTTGGGTTTTACTCCAAGTGCAATGGGAGTGGGGCCGGCGTAGAAGCAGAGAGACAGGTCAGGCCAGGACGGGGCAGGCGGCAGGTAGGGGGACACCACCCGTGGGACAGGAGGAGGGTTGAAAGCAAAAGCAGCGAGGAGGTGCTGGCAGTGGGAGCCTCCCCACAAGAAGGTCTTGGGAGCTCTTTCTGCGTTCCCGATCCCTGCCCCCAGCTCAGCACAGCCACTGTGAGGCACTCGAGTCTCAGAAGCCACTGGAGAACCAGAGTCCCAGCACTCCAGGCCTGCCAGGACCCTGCAGCCCAGAAGGGCTGTCCAGGTGGCCATGATGGACAACGTGGAAGTCAAGGTCCTTCAAAGCTAGATAAAAGCTGCAGACACTTTCCCCCCAAACGCAAGTGTGTGCACAAAGTTTCCATGTAACTCTCAGGACTTTACAGACTCGCTCAGGAGCTCCTGACCCAGGGAGTCCATCCCCTTCACTTTGCAGAGATGGAAACAGAGGCCTGAGGAGGATTTGCTCAGGGTCACCCATGAGCCTCCTTCCCTGACAACCGGACCACCTCCTCGACACAACGTCCATCAAACGGCTGTGATGACCGCACATACCTGTAGCAGCATGACACACTCAGTGCGCCCAGCACAGAAAAACACAGAACCCTCAGCTCTGCGGCCCTGGCGCGCAGGCCTGGGACCAATCTAGCTAGGAGCCATCAAGCATCGCATTACTGGCAATTTCTCTGGCGTGTCCACATTCAGAGGCTCTTGAAGGCTTGCCTCAGGTGACCCAGTCCTCTCCGAAAGCTCTGAGTGAAGGCCTTCTTGTTCTGTCTGGCACCTTCGCAGGCCCAGTCTTGGGGCGGAGGTCACAGCACAAAACTAACAGCCACCGCTATTACTGAACACTCACTACATGCAAAGGGCCTCGCTAAGGGCCTTCCATGCATTCTCTCACCGGGCTTCAAACAGCCCTGCAGGGCAGGTGTTATTGTTCCTGTGCCCCTTTTTATCAGCTTGCTAGGGCTTCCATAACAAAGGATCACAAGTTCAAGGTGTCAGCAGGGCTGGTTCCTTCTGAGGCTGTGAGGGAGGGTCCATTCCAGGCCCCTCTCCTTGGCTTGTAGATGGCCATCTTCTCCGTTTCTTCACTGTCTTCCCTCTGTGTGTGTCTGTCGCTATGCCCAAGTTTCCCATTTGGTAAGTACACCAGTCATAACGGAAGAGAGCCACCCCAATGACCTTGCTTCAACTCAATTATCTCTGCAAAGACCCTGTGTCCAGATAAGTACCGGAGGTACTATGGGCTAGGACTTCGATATACCTTTTCTGGGAGAACACAGTTCAACACATAACTCTTCTTTGGGTCCCAAAAAGGTGAAGCTGGGATTCCAATCCAGTCTCCTCTCTCCCCACGAATCCCTGTACCCTCCTCATCTATCATCCTGCTTCTGAAAGTCAGAAAGAGATGAGGTGTGGCAACTCATGCCAGTAATTCCAGCACTTTAGGAGGCCAAGATGGGAGGACTGCTTGAGGCCAAGAGTTTGAGACCAGCCTGGGCAACACAGCGAGACTTCGTCTCTACAAAAAATTTTAAAAATTAGTCAAGTGTGGTGGTACATGCCTGTAGTCCCAGCTCCTCAGAGGTTGAGGCAGGAGGATGGCTTGAGCCCCGGAGTTTGAGACTGCAGAGAGCCATGACTTTACCTCTGTACTCCAGCCTGGATGGCACAGCTAAATCCTGACTCGAAAAAACATCTTTTTAAGCTAAAAATCAAAAAAAGTGAGAAGGAACATTCAAGATCATTTACAGATGAGGAAATCAAGCTTTGGACAAGGGCTGGAAACGGCAAGTTTGTCACTGAGCAAGCACAGGTCTGAATGTGCTGCCCTGTGTGCCAGCGGTCTTCACCCCCACCCCAGCCTGCTCACCCCCTGCGGGGGCCAGCCTGGTGGCCGAACCCCTCTGCCCCTCCCTCCAGTGAAAGGGCTGCCCCTAACCAGGCAGATAAACGAGCAGGCAGTGGATTCATGGGGCTTCATCCAGACTCCTGTAAGTGGCTTCATTGGAAGCTTGTGTATCTTGGTGGAAATCGATTCCCTGCTTAAGAAAGAATGCATCTTCAGGAGAAATTGGTGGCTCCACTTTCCTGGCCACCCTCGGCAGACGGCCTCACTTAGGGCCGGCCAGAGTGACTCTCAGGACTCCTGAGTGGAAGAAGGCAGAGCCGATGGGCGGCTGCAGTCACAGAGGCTCTGGGGCCATGAGTAATCACTATGCATCCTTCAGTGGATCCCCTGCCCTCTTTGGTACTCACTGACTCCTCTGGAAAATTGAACATGAAACTAGACAGACTCTCTGGACGCCACTGCTTAAGCGCCTGATGCAAGTCTGTACTTAGCTAATTTCTGAGATCTGTGTAGAGTCTGGGAAATATTCAGGTAGAACTCAGCATGGAGGGGGGGGAGAAGGAAGGGAGGGAGGGATTCCTAGTGGGGAGACAGTGCAGAAAGGACTGTCTTGGCATGGACAGGCACCAAGGAAGGGGAAAGGGCTAGACCCTGGTTTTGCTATTAGATGAATCCTTTGAAATCAAGACATTAACTTTTGCTGCCTCGGTTTCTACTGACAAAACGGGGATGATAAAAAGAATCCCTATATATACATGATGGAATATTACACAGCCATAATATTCCATAAGAACAAAAGAACGAACTTCACAGCAACTTGGATGGATTCAGAGTCTATCATACTCAGTGATCTATCACAGAAACAAAGAACTGAGTATCACATGGCCTCACTCATAAGTGAACCCTGAACATTTACCATAATACTATAAGAAAGGGATTGGCAGTAGCCGGAAACTGCCAGGGGAGGGAGCGGGGGAAGCACATAACATCAATAAGCATACCTGATCTCAAACCAGCCAAAGTGGGAACCAAAGGAAGACCCAAACTTTACCTGTATGATGACCCCTTGTATACCTAGTCCTGAATTGTACCTCACATCTTTAAAATAAAATAAAAAAGATTTCCATATTCCCCCCTCCCCAAAATAAAATAAAAAATAAAGAATGCCATCTCTAGGATTCTTGCAAAGATTAAGAGCTGCGGCTGGGAGTCTAGCATGTACCAGTTGCCCACGAAGGTGGCCACCGACTGCTGTGCTCTGAATGCTCCCTCATTCATGTTGAAACCCTAACCTCCACAGTGACGGCATTAGGGGGCGATGGGGCCCTTAATGCTGCAGACCCTTATAAACAGACCCAAGGGAATGTAGCTGCCCCTTCCACCACGTGGGAATATAGTAAGTCGCCATCTACGAACCAGGAAATGGGCCTTCACCAGACAACAAATCTCTCAGGGCCTTGATCCTGGGTTTCCCAGCTCCCAGAACATGAGACGTAAAGTTCTGCCATTTAGAAGCTACCAGTCTATGGTGTTTTGTTACAGAAGCAGAGCAGACTAAGATGCAGACACAGCACTTTATAGCTCCTAAGTGACAGTCCTATGGTCTCACCACACCTTCCCATGATGCAGGGGGTGGTCAATGCCTGTGAGCCTGTCTTCTGACTCCCACCTGCGATTCCCAACCTGCCGGCTCTCCCAATCCTTTTCCATCAACCTCGACCTGACCCCAGAGTTATCGTGGCTCGTGGATTCTGGTGGAAGAATGATCTTGCCCTGCCAGTCAGACCATGCTGGCTGTCTTCAGGCCAGCCTGGGATGATGGGGAGTTGGGCCCCCACCCATGGAATGCCCTCTTGTGACTGCCATCTGGACACCCTCTGCCCTGCCCCACCACCAGCCTGGCGCCTTTTCTACTGGCAAGAAGCTGCATTTGATGATCTCAGCCTTTGTCAAGCAAGCCCACTGCAATGAGCTCTGCCAAGTAGCACAGGGCACCAGGCTTGCTCACCCCCCCTCCCCCCCCAGGCGGGCACACCACTCACCTATCCCAGCCCCTGTCCCACTCCCCACCCCCACCAACACCTGTCTCAGCAGTCTGACTGACTGACTAGAGCTGGCCTGCCCTAGACGGCGACCCTGTGCTCTACCTATCTTCTGGGAAGGAGGTGAAGGAAATTGGGACGTCCCCACAAAGCCAT
>NW_007249108.1:504651-509543 GCF_000164805.1 Carlito syrichta
CCACAAAGCCATTCCACGGACACGTGTTCTTCCTTCTCCTCCACCTGCCACCTGGCCTGTCTCTCACTAATCCTCTCCCCACAGGCGGGAGCATACCTCTTGGAGACGCCGCCCTCCCGACACCTAGGCAGTCCTGGGTGGGGGCACAGCTCGGCCAGTTAACGTGCCCTGTCTGACGGCCACAACAACTGGCTCGATTGGGGGGGGGGCATCCGAGGAACACCAGTTATCTGCTGGAGCATGAGGATGGGGACTGAGCTGGTCGAGTTTCATGCTGGAGGGGCTGACAACCACTCTGTCACAACCTGAGAGGGGCCTCCTGAGAAAGAAGCCAGCACAGGGGAAACAGCACCAAGAAGCGGACAGGGATGTACTCCCGATAGAATGAACACTGGATCCAGCTGTGTCTGAAGCTACTCTCCGCGCCCCACCGCTATGTGAGTGAGAGTGTTCCCTTTTCAGATGACATGCCAGTTGGGGTTTCCATCACCTATCAATGAAAAAGTGATGACTAATTTATCTGTCTCACATTAGAAAAAATTCCAGTCTTCCCATGTGTTCCAAATTAACACACAACTTCTCAAGAGGCTTCTAGAAGAGGAGGAAGAGTAGCGGATCCTAGTCCCCAAAGAAATAGTTATAGCGTCACCTGAAATAAGACTCAGAAGTCACAAACGCAAAGTTAAACTCCAGAAAAAATATGTGGACCAGATGGAGGGGATCTGAGCACAGCCTCAAAGAACAGAACACTGAATTCAGAAATAAACCAGATCACTGAAAGGGCCTCTCAGACTGGGCGTGGTGGCTCAAGCCTGTAATCCCAGCACTTTGGAAGGCCGAGGTGAGAGGACTGCCTGAGCCCAGGGGTTTGAGACCAGCCTGGGCAACTTGGCAAGACCTTGTCTCTACAATAAATAAACGAAAACATTAGCAGGGCGTGGTAGCATGTGCCTGTAGTTCTCATTACTTGGAAGGCTGAGGCAGAGGAATCGCCTGAGTCCAGCCGGTCGATGCTGGGGTGGCAGTGAGAGTGCCACTGCACTCCAGCCTGGGAAACGGAGTGATGTGACTCAAAAAAATAGGGTTTCTCCCCAGAACATCCAAGACCAAGCATCTCAACCTGGCATTCAAGTCCCTTTCTGTGTGGAAGCACCTGGCCTCAGGCGCGCCGAGTGCCACCTCAGTGATGCCTAGCTCTTTATGGTCAAGCAGGTGCCAGGTCAGGGCCTGGCATTGGGTGACCTGATAGAGGTCACAGGGTCTGGTGAGAGTGGGTCCTTCAGCTCAGGGAGTGAGCTGGGGTCTGGTGCTCAGAGTTGGGCTCCACGGCTGGGCCAGGTGCAGCCAACCAGGGAGGAGCCCACCCCAGTGACCTGGGAGGCAGTCCCACACTGGGCAGGGCCACAGGATGGAGGGAGTTGGGCCCCTGCCCCAAGTCCTAGGCCCCAAGAGAAGGATTCCACTTGAAATTCATGGAATTTCTGGTCTAGGGGAGTTCTCTGTTACTTCCATCCAAACATCATCCATCCAGGCCCTCTCAGGCCTTTGGCATCACATAAATGTCCACCTACCAGCCAGTGGGTTAGCCAGCACTCTCCACCCGCTTCTATGATGACACCTTTCCCAGTGTCCTCAGCGCCCCGTGGAGCTGTTCCTGGCAGCTGAGTTTTTGTTTACTAGGTCAGTTGTTTCTGCCCAAGATATCATTAGATGATCCATGAACAGAAAATATGAGTACAGAAAAAGAGATTTCAATGAAAACTAAGTTGAAGGCTGTGGCAGGACTCAGTAAAGCTAGGTTGCAAAAAGTCCAAACCAAGAAGCTGTCGAATTTCATGTGAATGAGATCATAGTAAAAGATTACAAGAAATTTGCAAGAATCCAGAAGGATACTTGCATTCAGATGGCTTGCCAGGAGACTAAGTTCTTGATCCAGCTGAAAGAATCCCCATTCTGGAAGCTGGAGCCCAGGCCACTCAGGGAGGATGACTGGGAACTCCGTCTCAGCACCACAAGCAGCCCTATGGCAACAGACTGGCAAAGTGAACGCACATGCCCCATGCTTCACTGCAAGACAGCGTCAGGCACATGCGTCACAGCTTTGTGCTTCATCACTTTGTCCTAGGAATTCCCCCTCTAGTCTCCCCAACCTCCCAGCTGTAGCTCCCACCATCATCAGGTAAGAGGTGACTGCTGGACACGAGGTCCAGGCTCCACAGCAAAGGAAATAAAGCCTTGCAATGGGACACTAGCAAGTGGGCACTGGAAGACCCTGCAGTGGCCAGGTACAGTGGCTCAAGCCTGTAATCCCAGCACTTTGTGAGGCCAAGGCAATAGGATTGCCTGAGCCCGAGGGGTCGAGACCAGCCTGGGCAACATGGTGAGACCTCATCTTTACAATAATCAAAAAATTAGCCAGGTATGGTAGTGCACACCTGTAGTTCCAGCTACTTGGAAGGCTGAGGCAGAAGGATTGCTGGAGCCCAGCAGGCTGACACTGGGGTGGCTGTGAGCGTTCCACTGTATTCTAGTCTGGGTGACGGAGTAAGACTCCAACTCAAAAAAAAAAAAAAAAAAAAAAGAGAACCTGTAGTAACACTTCTATTTTTTATTATTATTCTTTTGAGACAGGGTCTCACTCTATAGCCCAGGCTGGAATACAGTGGTATGATTATAGCTCACTGCAGCCTCTATTTCCTGGATGCAAGCAATCCTCCCACTTTGGTCTCCTGAGTAGCTGGGACTACAGGTGTGCTCCACCATGCTTGGCTTTTTTTTTTTTTTTTAATTTTTTGTAGGGATGAGGGTCTTACTATGTTGCCCAGGCTGGTCTTGACTGGTCCTTGAGCTCCTGGGCTCAAGGGATTCTCCCACCTCAGCCTTCCTAGTAGCTGGGATTACAGGCATGAGCCACTGCACCCAGCCATTACCACTTTTAGAGACACATCTCTTATTTTGCAGATAAGAACAGTGAGGCTCAGGAAGAGGGAATGGGGGAGTCACCCAAAAACCCACACAGCCAGCTCCTGGTGGAGCCAGGACCCCAACTGAGATCTCCCGTGTCCCCTGTTCAGAGCTTTTTTCAACATGACAGGCTACTTCCTCAACAGCTGCAGCCCATCCACCACAAGCTCTGTGTTAGACCCTGCCCCCTTTGCAAGGCAAAGGCAGGAAAGGACGGGCAGGCTCCTGGGACAGATGTCATCTCACGCCGCCACCCCCTTGCCCACTCCCTGTGGCCTACACGCAGCCGCTCACCTGTAGGGTACCTGCAGCCTCTGTCAATGAGCTGGGCGAGACGACGGCACGGCAGCCCCTGGACGGCCTGCCACGTGGCTGTGCAGCGCCGACTCCTCTGCTCGGGCACTGGGGTCAGGCATGCCCCCTCCCCGTCTTGGGCAGCACCAATCCCAGCACCTATCTAGGCTGCCCTGGGCCCAGGAAGGCGGTGGTTTTAAAACGCTAAGGGGCCGACATGCATTCCGCGCAAGATGCTTCAGTATCACAAGCACCGTCTGCCTGTACCCGCTGTCGACTTAATGCACTTGAGCTCAAGGGCCTCTTGAATTCAAAGAGTGGCAGGAAAGCACTCTCTCACTGGCGAGGGCACATGTAGGGGTATGTCCTCAGGCTTCGCCGAGGCAGGGCTGACTCTGACTGGACCCTGCAGTCACAGGGAGTTGCTTGGCCTCTACGCCTCTCCAGAGGCTGGCCTCCTTCTGGAATCATGAGGCAGCTTGAGTTTCCCCTGGTCTCTACACCAGCGGCTCCCAGAGCTGGCTGGCCTTCTCTCTCTACCTCCTGTGGTTACCTCCTTCTTATCACCCACATTCCAGATTAAATGTCCCTCTCCAGAGGCCTCCCTGGCCACCACACCCTGCAGTAGCCACCTGGAATTCCCTCAAGGAGAACCTTCCATTCTCAACTACTCTCTACTCCCCTTTTCAGTATGTTTTCACACTGTAGCAAAATATACAGGAAATTTATCACTTTAACCTTTTCTGGTGTGGGTAGGGAGAGACAGGGTCTTGCTGTGTTGCGCAGGCTGGAATGCAGTGATATGTTCATAGCTCACTGCAGCCTCAGACTCTTGGGCTCAAGGGATCCTCCTGCCTCAGTCTCCCAAAATGCTGGGACTGCAGCCATGAGCCACCACAACCGGCCTAATTTTAACCACTTTTTAGTGTGTAGCCCAGTGGCACTCAGTGCACCCACACTGTGTGCAATCATCACTTCCAACCATCTCTAGAACTTTCCACTGTTAATTCATCCACCTGTCTACTGCTGCCTCTCCCAGGCAGTGGCTTCATGCAGGTGTCTTATTCCTGCCAGATCCCCCAGGCCTAGTCCACACTGGACACGTAGTAGGTGCTCTGTCAAGATGTGCTCAAGTAAGCAAAACGAGGGCCTTTGCAAACGGTTAAGGCACATGGGTGAGAGAGCACAACCTGTGAATTCTTCCCATGCAGGCCCAAGACAAGACTGCTTGGATGGCAATGTCAGGTTTTGTCAATGTCTATGGAGGCAAAACCACCGAGAGCTCTGTTTCTTTCCTGGTGCAGGCCCTCTGTGAGGTCAAGAAGGAAGATACATGATCACACAGCCACCTGACCACAACACTCACTATTTCAACACATCAGCTCTGCCCAGAGCAACATTCTGTCAGTTGCTGAAGGGCAGGAACAAAAATAGACTGGAGGGATCAAATGCCACCCTCAGTCGCTGGCCTGACACTTTGGGGTGGCTGAGAGGTCCTGGCATTCGAGGACCCTGAAGCGGGGACCTGGGTCAGGGCCACTGTCACAGCAATGAGCCAGAGCTGGAGCTGGGTGCCTTGGACACCAAAACACTCAGCCAAGGCAGCTCACATTTTTTTTTTTTTTTTTTTTTTG
>NW_007249108.1:509565-566423 GCF_000164805.1 Carlito syrichta
TCCCGCTCCCGGCCACCGCAGCCTCGACCTGCTGGGCTCCGGCGATCTTTCCGCCTCAGCCTTCCAAGTAGCTGGAACTGCAGGGGTGCGCTACCACGCCCGGCTAATTTTTGATTTATTACAGAGATGAGGTCTCGCCAAGTTGCCCAGGCGGGTCTCGCACCGGCGGGCTCAGGCAATCCACTCACCTCAGCCTCCCAAAGGTACGGGATTACAGACTGAGCCACCGAGCCCAGGCTGGCAGCTCACGTTTTAATGCAACTTTTTTTACATCGCAAAAATTAATGCAAAAAAATTGCAGTGTCCATGATTAACAAAATACCAAAATTCTAGATAAAGGCAGAGTCTGTGCCATGGGATTTTCCTCCAGCTTCAGGCTCCTGGGGGACTCTGTGTGGCTCTCCTTACTCTTGCCTTGGTGTGAAAATGAGGTGTCTTGTTCAACATGAATATTTTTTTTTTTTTGAGTTGGAGTCTCACTCTGTCGCCCAGACTGGAGTGCAATGGCCGCTTCCGGCCACTGCAGCCTCGACCTGCTGGGCTCTGGTGATCCTTCCGCTTCAGCCTTCCAAGTAGCTGGAATTACAGGCATGCACTACCACGCCCGGCTGATTTTTTTATTTATTGTAGAGATGAGGCTTGCTGCCCAGGTGGGTCTCGAACCCGCGGGTTCAGGCAATCCACTCACCTCAGCCTCCCAAAGGCGCGGGATTACAGGCTGAGCCACCGAGCCCGGCTAGCATGAATATTTTATTTTATTTTAATTTTTTGAGTTGAACTCTCACTCTATTGCCCAGGCTGGAGTGCAGCAGCACGCTCACAGCCACTGTACCCTCGACCTGCTGGACTCAGGTGATCCTTCCCGCCTCAGCCTTCCAAGTAGCTGGAACTACAGGCATGCACCACCACGCCCGGCTAATTTTTTGATTTATTGTAGAGATGAGGTCTCACCAAGTTGCCTGGGCTGGTCTCGGAACCTGTGAACTCAGGCAATCCTCTCACCTCAGCCTCCCAAAGTCCTGGGATTATAGGCGTGAGTCACTGTGCCCAGCAGCATGAATATTTTAGCATCAATGATTTTTTTTAAACACTACATTAAAACATGACTTTTCTTGATCACTGAGTTTTTTTGCATCTCCTTCAATTTTGTGCCAGAGCTAAATGCCTCGTATGGCCTGCCTGGTCCCACATGGGTGGGATGACACAGGGAAGGCACCGCATATCCCGGGTTGAGTCACCTATCGGGCCTCAGTTTTAGCATCTTTACAATGGGGCCCAGACCTTCCAGGTGCTGTGGGATTGCTCCCCCCGCCAGTGCAGTATTCTGGATGGGAGTTTGGGAAAACTGTTAAGTGCTGTCCCTACATGTGGAACTGTTACTAAACCCTCCTCACAGGTGGTGTGTGGCCTTGCAGGGTTGTGGGTGGCGCTAGGTTGTGAGGTGAGTCACACAAGCCTGCCCTGCTTATCAGGAAAGGAGCAGAGCTTGTGAAATGAATCGCCTTTGCTTAAGAACGGAGACTGGGGCAGTTTCCTGCTGTCCCTGCAATCAGGACGCGCTCTGGCATTCCACTCAAATTCTGACCCCATTCCCGGCTGCAAGACCACCCTATGAAGCTGCAAGGGGGGGCCGCTGACACCCTGACCGTGAACTGGCAGGTGCCTTCCCTCCTTGCCACATCTTGTGGGGCTTCCTCAAATTTTGGAGGCTGGGGCAGGGCCTGGCACGAACCATGGCTGGTCATCCTAGGTCAGGTGGGTGAAAAAGTGCTGGCCTTGGGGATAGAAAAGTTCTGGAAACAGACACGAGTGATTAGTGCACAGCATGGGAACGTACTAGCCTACCACTGTTTTGTACACTTGAAAACGGTGATATGCATGCTATCTTCTGTCACACCCATACAAAAGTCTCAAGACCTGAAAACACAGTATGCCTGGCACATGCCGTGTGGAGGCGACGCGGGGTCCCGCGGTGTCCACACTCTTGGTTCTGTGTCTCTTGCCCTGGCTGGCAGGAGAGACCATGGGAGCGGGGCCAGGGCTCGGCTGAGAAGCCTTTTGCCTGTAAACACTCTTATAAATAGCCCAGAAAGAAGCAGAACGAGGGTCCTGGCAGCAGCATGAAGGTCAAGCAGCCCCTTGGTGGCATCTGAGGAAATGTCACGCTCAACAGCCCAGCAGGGCGTGAGTGCACACCCTCAGCCTGTGCTTCCTGGGCTGGCCTTGCTCTGATGCCTGGCTCCTGGGGGTTCTGGGCAGATGGGGGTGGGGGGATGGGGACCCTCAGTAGGTGGAAGCTAGGGGGAGAGAGGATGCCCCTTCCCAGGAGGTTGGGGCTGAAGTCAGCTCCCCAAGAACCCAGGCCAGGGCTCCACACCAGCCCGGGCTTGTCGCCGCCCAGGAGCAGAGGAGAGATGACTCAGCAAGCTGGGCTACAGCTGCTGCTCCGGCGTGGGAGCGGGGGCCTCCCAGCCCATCTGGTCCCGCAGTTCCCACACTGGGCTCCCTGGGGAACCCCCAGCCCCATCAGGCCCTGGGTTTGAAGTGGGAGGAATTTTGAAGGCGTGAACTAGGCTTTCTAGCTTTGTGAACCAAAAAGCCACGCAGTGGGAACCCACCATGCTCCCATTCAACCCGAGGGAACTCAGCATCATGTGCTCGGCAAAATACATACGTGCATTAAAGAAATAAAAAGCCACATTTCTGTTTCTTACACATCAGAAATAGGGTGGTGCATTTTGCATATGAATTCTACATTTGCATAGGCTCACACACATCTATTATTCATACACACTGTTTAAGGGCAACGTAAGCACAGCCTGGCGGTAATTTCGCCCAAACCCCATACCTGAGGAACCGCTCTCCAAGTACATGGTGACCCCACTCAGCCTGTGTGACCCATGGAGCCCAGCAGAGTGGGAACCCCCCATGTTATGGGTGAAGAAACTGAGGCTTGGGAGGTGACGGCGCCTTTGCTGGGCTGGAGTGTGAATAGCCGACCCCGCTGAGACCGCCCACAGCTGGAGTGACAGTGAGGGGCTCCTCCCAGGTGGGTGCAAGGCCACCCCTGACTGAAATGACGGGTGGGGACGTCCTGATGCCTGCGCCTTGAGTCCTCCTGGACTGGGGAAGCCAGGCAGCAATCAGTGATGTGTGTCATGGAGGAGACCTTAGGCTCCCCAGGGCAGGGTATGGTTGAGACAAGGGCCAAGGGTTCATTCCCTCTCCTGCCAAAATCCCTCCTGGAATTCTCACCGCCCTGGACAGAAACCCCAAGTCCTCAGGGGGCAAGGACAGCCAGGCCGCTCCCCTCTCTCCTGGATGTTCCTGCCCTCCCGGCACCAAGCATGGTGGCCTTCTTCCTGCCCTTGGACACAATCTTCTCGGCCTGAGCCGTCCACCTGAGATGCCTCCCTGGGTCCTGGCCTCCTCCCCACTGTCGAGCCTTGGTGACAGAGGCTGACCCCAAACTCCAATGCAATGCTCAGAGGCTACGGGCACTGGCTTCACCCACAGCACGGTCAGAGGCTCTCTCTCTTCGAAGGGCCCGGCAGCACCCGGGAGGGTACCCAGGATCGAGTCAGTGCTCATGGGTCTTCTGAGGGGTGGGCTGGCACAGGGCAAAGGCCCTGCTTCCCAGGGCAACACTGGCACCTCTGCCCCACACCGTGCGACCCTGCAGTCTCCTCACAGCCCCCATTCCTGGGAGGGGGGTTCCTTCCGCATCCGTTATTCCCTGGAGGAAACTGCTATCCATTTCTAGTGGATCAGATGATGAGAATCCCAGACCCGCAGGCTCCCAGATAAGACGGGTGGGAACACATTCTCTCTGGCCCTGCAGGCTCTCCTCGGTCATGTGGACAGTGGGGGCCGGAGGCCAAGGAGGCCAGCTGAGCAGACCCCACCCCCAGGGCCTGCACGCCACAGGCCCCGGCCGGCCTTCTGGCCACAGTGGAAACTGCCCTCTGTGGGAGTGTGCTCCAGAGTGAAGAACTGGTGTGTACAGTGAGCGCATGTCGACCAAGTCCCTGTCCCCTTCCCAGCACACCAATGACAGGACGACGGCACCTGAGCTGGGAGAGGATGCCCTCCAGCAATGCCTGGGTCATCGCCAGGCAGGAGAGGAGGCGGGTAGGATGGGACACACACAGGACGGTGGTCTCCGGGCGAGAGAAGCCACACTTCTCGCACGGGACTAAACGCCACTTAAACCCACTCTGTGCCCTACAATAGGTTCTCTCACCCCACCAGAACGGGAATCCTGGACCTCGTAGAATCCTTTATGCTATGAACTAGACATTCTCCCACTTGGCCCTCCCCACAGGGCAAGGTCGAGCCTTTCAGAGGGGGAACGTGACTTGCCTAGAGTCACACAGCAAGTGGAAGAGAGGACCAGGACTATAACTCTGAGACGTGGAAGCAATAACAGAAAGCGCTGTGTGGGGAGTCACAACCCTGACTCCCCATGCTAACAGCACGGGACCTCAGGCAAGTCCTTCCACATCCCTGAGCCCCAGGTCTCATGTTCCAACCCTGGGCAACGAGGGTCTGGGACACACAGGGCCAGTGAGTGATGTCCAGCACTCAACCGGAAAGCGGCAGAGACCCACCAGCAACTTCTAACCAGGGGGAAGGCCAGAGGCGGCGAGTCCTGAGGGCCAGGGTGTGGCAGCGCCCATGCTGGTGTTGCAGGGCACAGGAGACATGCTAGAGTCAGGCTGTGCAGCCTCACCCAGAGGTTGGCCAATACCAAGGCCATCGCCAGACCTCAGGCCTCTGGCCTGGGCTCCCACCTACAGGGTAGAGACGGCCTCGTGTGCATCCAGGCAGGGCTATGAGGGCTCCCAAGATCAACTGCCAACAGCCCAGCCCTGAGCCTGGTGGGTACCACTGTTTCCTTCCTTCCCGAGAGCTCAAAGGAAGGAGGCCGCCGCTTGTGTTCCAAGTCCTGCCTGCACATCTGGGAGGCGAGGAGGAGACCCCACAGGGCAGTGACAGATGGGGACAGGGTGGGAGCATAGAGAAGGGGGAGAGGAAGTTGGAGGAACGAGAAAAACAAGGATAAGGACCCTTTGAGTCCCAGGAGGCAGGCGTCTGGCTCAGCTCACATCCTAACGCAAGTGCAGCCAGAAGCCAGTGGAAGGGACGGAGGAGTGAGGGACACACAGCGGTGTCCCCTCGGGCCATGTGGACAAGGCTTTTCCAGACAGCTCTGAACCAGTTCTTGTGGCCAGGACAGACATGACACCAAGTCATGGCAGCAACTGGAAAGCAGGCGGGGCCCTGGGCCAAGCTGAGAAGGGTCATCTGGACGGGAGAGTGTTCATCCAGGCGCCTGTCTACCAAGAGCTGAGCTGTGTCATCCTGGCTAAACAACAACCTCTCTGGGCCTCAGGAATATGGGGGATAACAATATCCCCACTACCCCCTTAGGGCTCCGATGAGGGTCTAGCAAGAAAGACTCTGTGAGGTGTCTGGTGCACAGAGAGTTTATAAGACAGGGGCCATTAGTGCGATCACCACACAAGAGTCTTGAGGCAATTGCTGGTGTAGCTGCAGCCTCTCCTGCATGAGATCCCCTTGCCTCTTCCTGAGCACCCAGCCCTGGGTTAACCCCACACTCTGAGGCTGGTCCAGGCCACACCCATGGGCAGCCTGGCCTCCTGCCCCCCTCCAACCCTGCCCGCTGCTGGACACAGAGCCGCCACAGCTGTCTTCTCAAGACACAAATCTGACCCCACTGGCTCCTCCAATACTTCCCAGGGAAGGACCGAAACCCATCCTGTGGCCCTGACAGCCCCGCGCGGTCAGGCTCTCGTCTTCCTGTCATGTCACTTCCGGGGATGGCCCCCTCCCTGCCGTCACTCCCATCCCTGTTAACTTCTTTCCCCACAGAGACTTGGCCTGTGCTGTTCCCTCTCCCGGAACACCTTTCTCACACACGGAGGCTTTGCCTATTCCTCTCCTAGTTGCTTTTCACTCTTTACTTCCCTGGGAAAATGTAAAAATATTATTCTTTCAGATTTTTTGTAGCGACGGGGCCATGCTACGTTGCCCAGGCTGATCTCAAACGTAGGGGTTCAAGCAATCCTTCCGCCTCTGCCTGCTGAAGGCATGAGGCACCGTACCCCACCGGGAAGCTGGAGTCTTCTATACCTGCTCACAGCCTTTGGGATCCCAGAGCCTTCTAGAGCTTATCATGGTGGGCAAAGGAACTTCTATGTGCAGGAGTAGTTTGAGGCTCACTACTGCAGCCCGGCGCTTGGCACACACTAAATGCTCAGCAAACGTGGAAGGTGGCCCAGGAGCCTGGCAGTCTCCTGACGACCCCATGGCCCACCTGTGTCATTCAAGGTCCTGCTCACTCCCTCCTCATCCCCTTGCCCGTCACTCTCCATCCGCCGTCACTCTCCATCCACAGGGGACAAACCCTGCCACTGTCTGACGCTCCATCTATGTCCACCCCACAGGCCTGGCGCCAGAGTCCCACACGTTTCTAGATCTGATTTTCTTGAAAGCAGCGCTGGGCCGTGGCCAAGGAGGCGTGTGAGCCGGCCTCGGCAGTAAACGCTGATGAAGCTGTCTGGACCAGCTGAGCCGAGACCAGGAAATGCCAAGATTTAAAAGCATCCGGAACCCATTTATGTATCGCTGCTCTTGCGCTTCCAGGCTATTTTGAGCTTCGGATCGATCGACTGGCCCTCCTGCCTCCAAGTCTGGCCCTGAAACACCCACCCTGCACCTGGCCCCGCCCCTCGCGGGCGCTGGGCTTCCTGCCCCATCCGTCCCACGACGACAACAGCCGCAGAGCCGGGGAGGCTGCTCTGTCCACTGGGCCCTGTGAGCCGGAAGTGCTCTCGCTGACGGTCCCTGCATCCCAAGGGAGGTGCTATTAGCTCCATCCAAGCGACTGGGGAAACTGAAATCAGAGATGTAAAGAGACTTGCCCGGGGGTCACACAGCGAGCAAGTGCTGAAATGGGAATCGACCGGGTCTGCTGAAGTCAGAGGCCAGGATCCTAGTGGACAGGCGATGCTGCTCCCCTCACTCTCCTGGCAAAGCTCCCAACACTCTGCCTTTCCACCTTTCCAGCCACCTGCAGTGACCATCATGTTCCCATAGCACTGACCACAATCCTGGGCCCCACAGGCACTGCTGAGAGAAGATGACCCTTGGGCTGGGAGGTGGGTAGGGTGTTAACACTGTATGATCCTGTTTGCATATTTTTAAGGAGGAATGGATGGGAAGTTGGTACATCCGTAGATGGACACACAAGAACACATTAAGAGTCAGAAAGAACAGGAATAGGAGTTGCTTGGAGACAGGGGGAGGTCAGAGAATATTTACTTTCTATTTTATATCCTTCTTTACTCTTTGAAGGTTTTTATTTCTATTTATCAAATACATGTTCCTATTCACATGCCACCTCTGCCACGGAGCCTGCCCTGATTGCCCCGGCATACCCCCTCCTCTCCACTTCCCTCTGGGCACTGAGGCCACCAAGCCCGTGTCCTCCATGTACATACATGTCAGAGCCCTCAGAGGGGCAGGAGCCCAGAACCTGGGTCAGAATCTCGGACCTCTGGGGTCTCCCTCCTATCGGGCCCAAGCCTCAGCTCAAGCGGGCATGAGAGCCCTGGTGAGTGAGGAACTGTCTGATGTTCTATCTAGGCCCAGGGCTTCCTGGAACCAAAGACGCGGGAAAGCTGAAGGCGGAGCTCGGGGTGGGGCGGAGGCAGGCAGGCGGGGATGGGAGGGCGGATGCGCCCCGGGAAGCCAGCACAGGCTCGTCCCTGGGAAGTGACTCAAGGCCACTCATGCCAGCAGACGTCCATGTGGCCCTGAGGTCACCAGGGCGCCCGTAGTCCTGCTTATTAAACACAGAAGTGTGTGAACAAAGCCACGTTGGGGCTCTGAGGAAGGGACAGGAGACAGGGACGAGAGCGAGAACTGTTTCCCACCCCATCCTGGACTGCTCACTCAGGCAGTGCTGGCTGTGGCAGAGGCTGAGGCTCTTGGCCTTGTCAGGACCCTAACAACGGCCTCACCTCTCCAGCAGTGTTTCCAGCACCCAGTCCTGTGAGGGGCCCTGAGAGCTTGCCCATATTTGGCCCCTGACCATAGCACTGACCACAATCCTGGGCCCCACAGGCACTGCTGAGAGAAGATGATTGCCTTGTATCCAAAACCAAACAGAGGCAAGCGGGCACACTGTCCAGTCCATCGCACAGACAAGGACACTGAGCCCCAGGGTGTAAGTTCTGTGCTCACGGTCCTCAGCAAAGTATGTGGGAGCGGGAAAGGACCCAGGGTTGCCAGGAGTTTGCACCTACCAGGGTCACAGCAGGGGAGGAGCTTGGACTGGAACTCCACTGGCTGGAGCCACAGGACCAGAGATTACGCCTGTAATCCCAGCACTTTGGGAGGCCAAGCTGAGAGAATTGCCTGAGCCCAGGGGTTCGAGATCAGCCTTGGCAACATGGTGAGACCTCATCTCTACCACAAAGTAAAAAAATTAGCCGGGCGTAGTGGCACATGCCTGTAGTTCCATCTACTTGGAAGGCTGGGGCAGAAAGATCACCTGAGCCCAGCAGGTCAAGGCTGAGGTAGCTGTGAGCATGCCACTGCACTCTAGCCTGGGTGACAGAGTGAGACTCGGACTCGAAAAAAAAAGAGAGCCCACCATGGCCCTGGCCCCATCTTTTGAGTGCTTAGTGGGCTTCCTGAACACAGGCAGCACAGGGAACATCTGAGTTGGGCTGTGCTTCTTTGCCTCTGACCTCACATCCACAGGGGCAAGAAATACTCAAGGCACACACATGACTCTGGTGTGGCACTTCTACCCAGAGCCTCATTTACCCCCGAGATCTGCCATAACAGAAAGTGTCATCACTAAGTGGTAAGGATATTCTTCTACCATAAAACACAAGGGCGAGCCAGGAACCAGAGTACAAAAGCTGTGGTCATTTTTTTTTTCCTTCAGCTAAAACAAGAATTTTTTTGTGGTGTGGATTGTCCCCACCAGCTGCAGGTGCTGTTGGCGGGGCTACCTCGCAGGTGAAGAACATG
Source organism: Carlito syrichta (assembly GCF_000164805.1). Taxonomy (NCBI): domain Eukaryota; kingdom Metazoa; phylum Chordata; class Mammalia; order Primates; family Tarsiidae; genus Carlito; species Carlito syrichta. The sequence continues at coordinate 518,635 of NW_007249108.1, forward strand.
ACTCTGGAATAGGAAAGATCTGCGTTAATTTGGGCCTGGCCACTCGACCAGCAGTGTGACCCTGGCCAAGATACTCAACGGTGCCGAGTATGGGCTTTCTCATCCGTAGAACGGGAATGCCAAGATCATGCCTGTAAATCAGCAGCCCTTGACCTTTTCTGAGCTGGGTCCCCCTGCAGCCTCGGGAAGCCTGTAAATGTCTCACAGAGTTTGTGTGTGCATAAAATACATGAAATGTTTCTAAAAGCATAAAATAAACACAGAACTGTAAAGAAAACCAATAATAGCCAAACATGCGATAAAACTAAATTAAAGATGGAATTTATGTTTTGTAATGTTTTCTTATTAACATATAAATAATAAGAGCTAGCAGCAAGTCTAATAAGCACCAATAACTTCAAAGCAGCAAAGAGTCTAAATATTTCCAGACATCTGCAACAATTGCAATGTGATGTGAAAACATCTGTGACTTTCACTGGTGACAAAGTCGCAGGTACCACCGACACTATTTTTGTCCCCTATACTCACAGCCAAAGGAAATGTTAAAGTTCGGCTAGAGTTAATGAATTAAGGAGGTAATTCCTTTCCCTCCAAGTTCGTACACCTTTAGACATGAGGTTGAAAGCATTTGGGCAGCACCTGCACCTTCTCTCCCTAAACGCTCTCTAGGGTGGCTGGCCCAGACGATGCCAGGCTGTCCCCAGACACACTGGGGTTCAGGGCCCTGCTGTCGCCAATGGGGACCTGGAGAGGAGGGATCCTGAGCAGTCCCGAGCTCCAAGAGGAAAGCTAGCAGCTGAGGAAGGGAGGTCCTTAGGGAGGCCAGGGGCTGAGGGCTGAAGAGGGTTCATCAACGGCAGGATGGCACACAGGCTGTCCCCGTACAAGGCCAGCTGTGTGACTGCTGCCCTGGGCCACGCCTGCAGAGGACCCTTCCACTCCCTGCCACCTCTGCCTGAGGGCCAGGTGCAATTCTACTTCCCCCAAGTCAGTTTCAACTCAGTCTTCCTAGTTAGGCACATGGGAGCCCCACCCCCCGCTGCCCCGGAGCATAACGTGGTACTCCCTCCCCACTCCCTCACGCACTCCACCAGCCCGCCCAGTCTCTCCATGCAATCCTCTCTCCCCCTCCTGCAGCCACCAGCCAGCGTGTGCGATCGTGGTTTCTCACCCAGATTCCAGCGGACACCCCATGGCCTCCCACTCCCACGCTTGCTCACCCACCCACACAGCCAAATCGTCTTTAAAAGACATAAGTCAGACCATATCGCCCACCTGCTGCTCAAACTCCCTAAAGACGCTCCTTCGACTAGGAACGCGTTCCAAACACCCGCGCCCACGGGGCCCTTGCCTGCCCTGCCAGCATCCTCTGCTGCCACTCCGCCTCACTGCCCACACTGTGGGCACCCCGGCATGTTTTATATTGGAACGCCTCCCCAGCCACTGCCCCGGGGCCTTTGCACAAGCCATCTCTGCACGGCTGGCTCTCTCCTGATGCTGAGACGAAGAGCCACCTCTGCAGAGGCCTGCCCGGGCCCCTCCATCATGCGGCTGTGTCTGATTTTCTCCACGACCCACATCACCATATCATGACCTTGCTCATTACGTCCTCGTGTTTGCTACGTGCCCGGCCCCAGCAGAATGGAAGCCCCGGACGCTGTCCCACCTCCCACTCAGAATTTACTGTGTGGCTCAGCTCGTGTGGGGAAAGGAGCTGAGCTCTTGGCCCCTGGCCTGTCACTTAATCCTCACAACTTCTCACTTGCATTCTACCAATGAGGAAACTAAGGCAGCCCGATGAGGCATGTTTGGCTCCAAACCCACGTCCTTATTACGCTGCTTGAAAAACATCCATACCCCCTGAAAATCATCCCCAGACAGAAGACATGGAAGGATGATTCTACAAAAAGTGCACATGAGGCTGAGGCTCATGACCTATGACCTCGGTTTGCCCACAAGCGGCTGCCCTCTCACGCCTTCTGCCTGGGGAGGGGCTGGCTGGGGTATGGCCCTCACCCCTGGGCTCGGGTTTGCATGTGTCCTAGAAACTCCTTGATGCCTTCCTCTCATCTGCTTTTTCCAGGCCTCTAATCTCCAGGTCAGGTTCTCAGGGCTGTGGGGTGTCCTCTTAGGAAATTCTCCAGTCTGTGAGGATGGAGCCTGGGGTTCAGAACCACAGAGCTCAGTCAGAAAAGACCCTGGCGGCCACTCAGTCCCAGCCTCTGCCTCTGTCTACCCACCACAGCTGCAGGTGCCTTGTAAGCAGGTGACTTTTTATCTCCGTGTTACAGGTGAGGAGACCCCAGGCCCAGGGAGGTGTGCTAACTTCCCCTGGGGATACCCAGCTCAGCGGGTGGATGAGCAGGGATTAGAACTCGGGAAATCTGACACCCTGCACTGTGGACACTTAACTCCTGTGCCAGAATAGGAGTAAAAATGTCTGTTTCTGAGCTACCAGAGACACAGCACAGCAGAGTACCAGGCAGCCCTAACATCACCGGCTCGAACCCTCCTACTGTACAGAGAGGGAAACAGAGGCCCAGAGTGCAAAGTCTCTGACGACGACTGACTGGCCCTCTGACCACATCAGGCTGCCTCTTTGCATCCCCATGGCCTTGCCCGTGAGACAGGGTACACAGGTGGCAAGTGTCAGCAGGGCCCGGATCCCACAGAGGATCCCCCGGGAGCCCACATGCCCTGCGGAGAGCCGGGAAGACCCTGACGGCTGCATTCCAGTACGGTTACAGCAGGAGAGCAGGTGTCGGCCGAGGCAGCTGCCATGTGGGCCCTGGCCTTCGGCAGGCTCCAGTGACCGTTTTAGTCCTGTTGCCATGGGATGGGCCTGGCCCAGACAGCAGCCTCCTTATATAGGGTGAGGCAGGACTCAGGCCCAGCCTCCTTCTGCCTCAAAGGCATCGGGCACAGAAAGGACAAAATAAGCAACTGCCCTTTAGAGGCAAACACGTCTCTGCCATTTCACTGCTCAGAGACGTTTGCGTGCTTGTGTGTGTGTGTGTGTGTGTGTGTGTGTGTGTGTGTGTGTGTGTGTGACAGAGAGAGAGAGAGAGAGAGAGAGAGAGAGAGACAGAGTGAGAGAGCGATAAACAGCCACCAGAACAATATTCTGGCCTGGGTTCCCTGAGTCTGAGCTCTACCACCATATGCTCCCAAGCAAGCCTCCTTTGGCCTCAGTTTCCCCTCACATGCATATACAAGAGTCAAACTAGACACTCCCTAACGTCCTCTGTGGCTGTTGCACCTGCTGCTTCTGTTAACATTGGGGTGACCACACCACCATGGCTGTCTGCAGGCCCCTGGGACTTCCCACCTCCTAGTCTCCTCTAACCCTTCCTTGGTAGCTCAAGGCCTCAGGGGTCGGCAAGCTGTTTCTGGGAAGGGCCAACTCGCCACTACTGTAGCCTTTGGGGCCATAAGGGCTCCGTTATAGCTACTCAGCAACCGCACCCACACAAAAATAAATGGGCGAAGTTCCGACAAAACCCACTCCAAATGGGGTCCAGGAAGACCTTATTTACGAGAACCAGTGCTGGACTGGACCCGGCCCACTGGGCCTGGCATGGTTTGCAGCCCCTGGAATTGTCAAGGCACACTCGTCCCCCATGGTGCTTTGTCCTGACACAGCGCTGCCCTCGGGGAACCGGAGTCTTTAGAGCTGCTTGTCCCTGCCAAGCCAGTTAGTCTGAGTGTCCACCCTCTGTGTCCTCCTTTGCCACGAGGGTCTTAGCCGGCACATCCTCCTGCTACGAGTCTGCCGTCCTCTCTGCCCAGGTCCTGTCTCTTTCCCACAGTGGCCTGGTCAGCCAGCCCTCCACGCACAGGCTGCATCTGAGAGAGGTCAGCTCTGAAAGACAGCAGGGCCTGGTTGTTGCGATGATGGCTGTGGCTACCATGGGGTCTGCGCCAGCATCTGAGAGCTGGCGGCCGCTGCTGAGATGTGTCTAAGGGCCTGGGGAACCGGGTGTAGCCTGTCCCCCACACTTGTTGCATGAACGCCAAGAGGGCACCAAGGGCCCTGTCTCACACCACGGCTGGGCCTCTCAGGATGCTCTGCCGAACCAGCTTCCTCCTGTCTCCCCTGGGACTTGACAACACAATCCCTCCTCCCTTCCGGCAGGAAAGCATTTATGAATCAGGGGCTCCTCCTGGCAGGCAGTAGCCTCTCCCCTACCCAAGAAGAGCTGCTGTCACCTCCACTCAGATCTCAGGAAGCTGGGGGAGGGCAAGACAGCAGGCGCCCCACAAAGCAGGTGGGCCAGGGGACACTGGCCCCGGGGCAGGCAGGAGAGGGGGCCACAGGGTGGCCCAGACAGACGGAGGCCACACCCACCACCTTGCCCTGACCTGCGCCACCTCTCCCAACTGGAGGAAGCAGCCCGGAGGTCTGGCCGCAAGGTGTGGCTACTGCTGTGGTATCTGCACACCTTCCGTGGGCCAAGGGCAGACCGAGACCCTAATGGACAAGAGTCGCATTTCTCCATCCAAGGAAGAACGTCACAGTGACGTGGGTGCCTTCCTCTCTGCTGGGGCTTGCATGGGGCCTGGTAGTGCCAGCCGTGAAGGGGTCTCTAGCCCCAGGAGCACAGGCTGACCCGATGACCCATGCGGCCATGCCTCACATGCCCTTCACAGAAAAAACGTGCCGACCCCTGAGGCCTTAAGCTACCAAGGAAGGGCTAGAGGAGACCAGGAGGTAGGAAGTCCCAGGGGCCTGCAGACAGCCATGGTGGTGTGGTCACCCCAGTGATAACAGAATCAGCAGACGCGACAGCCAGGGAGAACGTTAGGCAGTGTCCAGTTTGACTTGCATATGCATGTGAGGGGAAACTGAGGCCCACGGATGCAAGGAGGCTTGCTTGGGAGCATATGGCAGCAAAGCTCAGTCTCAGAGAACCCAGGCCAGCTTCTTGCTCTGACTACTTCTCACACCCTTGCATATTCTGAGCCTCACAGTATTCTCCAGGCGGTAGCTGGTGGCACCCACCTTGCAATGGATGGCTCAGGCATGGGCAGGGCATACCCGACAGACAAAGCAGCTCAGTCAGTAGGATCAGAGTCCCAGTATCAGGCACCAGGGCTTCTGCCCACAAACTCGTGGAAGCAGACTTGGAGCACCAACCCAGGCCTCTCCTCCCCTGCCCCACCCCCAGGCCCTGACGTGGGAGGGATTCATCCTAGGGGAAGGTGGGGACCCCACATCACAGGGGCTCATGGAGGAAAAATTGTGCCCCCTCTGTCCTGCCCAGAAAGACCAGGAGTCCCCAGGGGAGGTCTGAGAATGCCAGATCTGTCTACCAACTCCCACTCACAGTATCGTGCCCACCCTCCATGCCACACACCCTACCCCACCCCACCTGGCACCTCCGTACACGGCATCCTCCCCTGCACTGCCTGATCTGACCGCCCCACCAGGCCACCTGTGCCCTGCCCACCTCCTGCTCTCCAGCCTCCTCAAGGGACACCCTCTGTCCCCTGACACCACCCGAGGACTTCAGCATCACCTTCCCCATGGGGAAGCTCGAACCCAGCCAGGGATTTATGACGTGTGCCCAGGGCCCCCGGGCCGGCAGGTGCTAATCTACCCAGTGTTTGTTGACCGAGTGAAACTTTTATAGACGAGTCCCTGCGCATTTCAACAGAAAAAAACTGCAGGGCACTGGGACACAGTGCTCCTTATCTCAATCTCTACAAAGCTGTAAGGGAAGGGCACTGCTGGACACAAGCCAATGCCAGCAGCCCTGATGACTGTCCCCTCAGCTCATTGGGCCTCCATGTGGGGTCCTGTGTGCAGGGAGAGATGAGGGAATCCCACAGCGGAACACCTCTCAGCCTGAGCATCTCCACTCTCTGCAAGGACGGACTCTAGAGTCCTATGAAAGCCTCCCTGGGCCACAAGGTCACGGCACCACGCACCAGGGACTATCCCTACCTGACCAGAACTCCCTGTACACCTCCGAGATGGGAGCCAGGAAGAGGCAGGTCCTCTCCAGAAACTCCAGCACCAAGAGCAGGAGTGAGGGGCTGAGAGGGGGCCACGGAGAAACAAGGAGAAGCAAAGAACATTTTTCAGAAGAGACATTTCTCTTTTCCAGGGTTCACCCACTGCAGGAACCCCTGGACACCTGTGGACTGCAGTGCCCTGGCCCCACCCCAGAGGGCCGAACTCACCTCGGGGGCACCCAGAAATCTATACTTCAACCAAGTTCCCAAGTGACACAGCAACAATCACTGTCCTCTGCCAGGACTCCCAGGACCCAGGAATCTGCATATCTCACACACTCCTGTGGACTGCTGGGCCCCATTTCACAGCTGGAGTCACTGATACCCAGGAAAGACAGGAATGCACTCAGGGACTAAAGGGAGCACCTTCTCTCAGGTCTTTGTTTCCTCAGGCCCTAAACACACTCCCCTGTGCTAGGAAGCCTCTGCAGGGGTCAGAATCTCAGCTGTGCTCCTTTCTTTTTCTTTTTCTTTTTTAAATTGGAGTCTCACTGTCACCCAGGTTGGAGTGCAGTGGCACGCTCACAGCCACCCCAGCCACGACCTGTTAGGCTCAGGTGATCCTTCCACCTCAGCCTCCCAAGTAGCTGGAATCACAGGCGCATGCCACCATGCTCAGCTAATATTCTGACTTATTGTAGAGATGAGGTCTCGCCAAGTTGTCCAGGCTGGTCTCAAACCTCTGGGCTCAGGCAACCCTCTTGCCTCTCTCAAATTGCTGGGATTACAGGAGTGAGCGCTGTGCTCGGCTAGCTGAGCTTCTTCCTAGAACTATCTAAACCTCTGAGGCCTCCAGGAAGTACCAGTGCAAACCAGCTCACTCTGGTTTGGGGCTGTGGACAGGGTACTGCCTCTATGCAGGGAGGGTCGAGGCAGTGCACAGGGGTGAGGACAGAGGGGGGAGGGCAGAGGCACCCGGAGACACCAGCAAGCCCCACGTTCTGAGGGGGTAGTGTTCCCCCATCAGGAGGGAAGCCAGAGTTCAGGCTGCCCAGGGCATCACTACAAATGCTAGGGCAGAAAGGTCGGTCCTGAGGAGGACATCCCAGGACCTGTGTTCCTGGCCCTTTGCCCTCTGCTCTGTCACCCCCCCATGCTAAATATTTACTATGTTGCCAAGCAGACTCCTGAGGCTACCCTACTTATTTCCTCCAAGAATCCAACACAGTGGGTGTCCTCATCAACTCTAGCTACAGATGAGGAAACTGAGGCTCAGAGAGGTTGGGTAACTTGCCCAAGGTCACGCAGGTAGGGAGTGGCAGAGCCAGGAGGTGAACCCAGGCAGTCTGACTAGAGATCAGGGGCAGATCCTTAAGTCTACACTGCCTCCCCTCCCTTGGAAAGGTAAGGCTGACGCACTGGCAGCCGCAGATCAATTTCATTGCCATGGGTGTTAATGTGGGACTGGTTAGTGAGGCATCAGAAAGGTGCTGTTCTGGGTAACCCCTTTCAGGGGCCCAGCACTCTATATATAGTCTACACAGAGAAGCAACAGCATGAAGGGATTGAGTCACAGCAGTAAGGCCAGGGCTGGGCTGCCTGGATCTGAACGTGGCTCTGCTCTGGCTGTATGACCTTGGGCTTGTGACTTGACATTTGCAACCGCACATCATTTCCTATAAAATGAGAATAACAACAGCAACTGCTTCATAGGATTGTTGCGAGGATTAAATGAGGATATAAACAAAGCACTTAGAACAGTGTCTGGCACATAAAAAAGTGTCATTGAACTGCCTGCTGCTGTTATAAGTATGACAAAATGATTGCACATTTATGACTTTATTCAATCCTCCTAACAACCCTGCTGGTTCGCAGGACTGGATCACTTGTCCTACTTTGCAGATGAGGAAAGTAAGCAGCAGCAAGGAAAATAACTTCCACAGGGACACAGCCAGTAGACTAGTCTCTGAATTTTCGGGTCATTTCCCACAAGCCCCCATCTTGCACGTATCTCTCTTCTGAGCCCTGCAGTTGCCTCATTTGCTCTGCTGATTCATGTCTAAAGTGAGAGAGTTGGAAAAAACCCAGGAATGGCTCTTACAGGATGAACACACCACTGCTTTCAATGTCCCTGCCCCTGACAGACATTACTAATCAACCGCAGGCCTCTTTCCAGCTGAGCCAAAGAGCAGCTCCTTGGGCTCTTCAACACAAAACTCTTGACAGTCATTAGCAGCTGATTGTAGATGGCAGGTGACCCAATTCAACCCTTCCATTGTATAGGTGGAATCTTCTATCCAAACTTGGGTTATTTCTAAATCTAGTTATGAAGGCCCAGTCTATGTCCCCTCAAGCATCAACCTCCCTGCATAACCCACTCGTAGTACATAGTGTCCCTGTGGCAGCATCCCTATTTCTCAACATCCCCACTCCATGGACACCTTGCTCAGAGCTGGCCACAGTCCCACTGTGACCGCTAATCACAACGGCAGATTCTCTTCTCCACCAGCAAGTCTCCTGGGGGGAGCTGGGCACCAGCAAAGGGTGGCAGGTATTTGTTACATTTTAGAATGCCCACCTGGAGGATGCTGTGGTGTTTCAAGTCAGCATAAGGCAGCTCCGTGGGCATGATGTTTCATCCTTCCATTACCTCCTAGAGAGGTATGCCCACACCTCAGGCTCATAGGTTGAGAAGCCGTACCCACATACACACTCCTGCTCCAGGGTGGGCCCATGACCATCCTGGGCAGCCAGAGAGCCATCCAGCCAGCCACTGTGATGAGCCCAGCACTGTACACGTGCCCCAAATCCAGACAATGAGTCAACCCCAAGACACTCCTAGTACCTAGGCCAGGGCTACTGGGAAAAAACTGCCTCTCTGCTGCCATTGCTGAGCTGATGCCACTGGCCAGGAAAAGGTGTGTGAAAATGGAGCGCTCACAGAGGAAGGCAGAGGGGAGAGAAGGAGCTCCTGGATCCAACTGAACCTCAGCCCCACACCTTCAGTTAGGGAGGCCCATCAACTCCTTTTGGGGGGATGTCTTTGAATCAGCTCTCAACAGTCCTGATAGTTAAATGTTCACAGTCTGACATGGGGAAAAAGCCCGGCAGGCACCTGGCACCTGCAGCTTCTCCTACCTACCTGGTCACAGCTGGTGGTGGCTGGGCCTGCAGGCAAGCAGGCCTGGGCTCTCTGTCATGCGTGATGTAGGAAAAAAAAAAACCTCTGAGAATTGCTGAGCTGTACCCTGAGGTTTTCTTCCATTTTTCTGCTCCAGACTCTGGGCACCTAATAAAACTGGTGAGGTTTCTAATCATCAGAGAAATACAAATCAAAACCATATGGAGATACCACCTAACCCCAGTAAGAATGACCATCACTGACAAAACAAACAACCACAGATGCTGGCAAGGATGCGGAGAAAAAGGAACACTTGTACACTGCTGATGGGAATGCAAACTAAACTAGTTCAGCCTCTATGGAAAACAGTGTGATGATATCTGAAAGAACTAGAAATTGACCTTCCAGAAGATCCAGTAATCCCTGTATGGGGAATATACTTGAAGGAACTCAAATCATTCTACACCTGCACATGCATGTTTATTGCAGCACTATTCACAATAGCAAAAACATGGAACCAATCATGTTGCCCATCGAAACTGGACTGGATGAAAAAAAAAAGTGTTACCTATACACAATGGAATATTATGCAGCCATAAAGAAGGAAAAGCACATGGACGTCACAGCAACTTGGATGGATTTAGAGTCTATCATACTCGATGCTTTATTACAGAAACAGAAAACTGAGTACCACAAGTTCTCACTTGTAAGCAGACCTTGAACAATTATCATAATCCTATAAGAAAGGGGTTGCCAGTAGTGGGAAACTGCCAGGGGAGAGGGGGCGAGATTGGCAGTAGTAGGAAACTGCCAGGGGAGGGCGGGCACACCTCATCAACAAGGGTACATTTGTATACCTAACCCTGAATTGTACCCCACATCTTTAAAATAAAAAAAACTTAATAAATAAATAAAATGGGCGAGGCCTGAGCCACACGCACAAAGGCTCTGCACCTGAGGCCTCTGTCAGAAGAAGGCTTTATTCATTTATTCACTCATTCATTCATCTTACAAACATGTCCTATTGCTGAGTGGTCTCCACTCTAACCCTCTGAACTCTCCGCCTTTTCTGCCACCAAGGCTATTCCTCCCTTGACCTGAGTTTCTGCACAGTCTGCAGCGTGTGTGCTACAGGGTCATGCACAAGCCCACCGTGACTAGGGTGTCTGGGAAGGCATCTGCAGAGACCTGCCCCCGGACCTGGCTCCTACCCCGGGACATCTTCCGCAAGACAGTGTCAGGCCCAGTCTCAACCTGCCCTCACTTTGAGCAAGCCTGGCCCAGACCTTGGGCGGCGAACCCCACAGACATGAGGAGGGGCCCGCAGACTGCCCTCCTCTCTGGCCTCGCTCGACGCCAGCCTGGGCTGGGGGTCACAACACTCACCCACAGCAGGAACCACGGACACACCTGAACCGCCTGCGAGACACTAGCAGGAGCCCAAATGGACCAGCCCTGCCTGCCATGAAGAGGGGGACCAGGACCTCAGGAGACCAGAGCAGAGGGCTGGACCGAGCACAAGAGACTCTCTAGAATTTCTCAGAACAAGAGGAAAAGGGGGAGGAAGAATCCCTCTTAATTAATAAAAGATTCATGAGAAGTTTGAGCTGCAAGTCCACCAGGAGAGCCCAGACTAGAGAAGGGGCACGATTTACTGCATTCCCACCAAGCACCAGGCACTGGGCTGTCTCATTTGATTCTCTAGCACCACAAGAAGCATCCCCCTGCAGATGATGAAAACAAGGTTCAGAGAGACCCAAGGTCACCCGGCCAATGGGAGATGAAGGCAAGGTTCCAGCCTGGGTCTGCTGGCTGCTAAGGCCCTGCGGTTAACCCCCTGCCTCCTTACTACCCTATCTTACAGCTAGAAAGGCCCTAAGACCAGGGCATCCGGGCCAGCCCCTGCTGTACAGACAGGAGCCGAGGCCTGAGAGGATCTGTCACATAGGAGAGGCCCTCTCCCCAGGTCCCAAGGCCCCTGAGTATCAGTACAGGGAAGCCCTTGTAATTAAGGCCCAAGGTCACCCACGAGAGTACACAAACACACTCCTCTTCCTTGAACCCTGTGCCAGAGACAGCAGTGACAGAAAGACAAAGTCCCCACCACCCAGTCAGAGGGAGAAGACCCAAGTCAGTGCCTGGGCAAGGGGACACAAGAAGAAGCAGGGACTGTGAGATGCTCGGGTGAGACAGGGTGAAACGTGCAAGGTCAGACCTGACGGGATGCCCAGGCCGCAGCACGATGGGCCTTTGCCCCAAGACCGCAGGGCCCCCAAGGGGCTTTCTGCAGGATGGGACATGACAGATTGCACCCAGGACTCCACACGTGGAGACAGGCCACAATGGCAGCAGAGGCCCAGCGAGGTGGTGCCGCAGCGGCCAATGTGAGACAGTAGCCTCAAGGAAGACAGAGGGATGGACAGGACCCACATGGGCTAAGTCCTGCACAGGACTGACAAGATAGTGACAGCTAGGCTGCAAGCAGGAAGAAGGAGGAGAAATCAAGGAGTGCTCCCTGGTGTGGGGTGACAGCAGCCTGGACGGAAGATGGGGGTGGGGTCGGGGAGTGCAATAAAGAGCTGCCCTAGACACACTGCATCAGGCACCTGAAAGCAGGTGGGCAGGGCAGCCAGCTCCAGGCAGGTGAGCAGGGGTCTCCCATGCCCACCCTGCCAGGCTAGCCGGGTGTGTGTGTACACGCATGTGCACCCTCACACTGCAGAGGCGGGTAGAGGTGGTGTGAGGCATGAACATGGCCTCTGACATGCTCCTGTCTGTGGGACGCCACTGGGCAGAGGCACACACTCTTATCGAGGCCTCAGGACACTCCGGTGAGGCTGGCGTCCTCCCATTTCACAAACCCAAAGAGATCAGAGAAGCTCCCCAAGGTCACAGCAGGGGTCATGTCTCTCAGGTCCCAGGCAGTCGTGATTAGGTCACTCGATCCCTTATTCTAACACACGACTCTCTTTAGGAAGGCTCTGAACAGCCTACACCGTTTCCCACAGGGGCAAGCGGGCCGGCGGGTCAGGCGAGTTCCCTGGTCCCACCGGCAGCTGCACATCTCAGAGCAAGTTACTCAGTTGGCCTCTGGGACACTGAATGTAGCAAGAGAGAGCAGGTGTGCCCGAGGGTAAGGAAGGCCTGCATGAGCCAGCCTGTTCTCTCTCTCTCATTCCAGAGAGAGATCGACACCGGGACGCAGGCGTCCCAGCACCCACTGCAGGGCCTCTGCCCTGAGCACCTGCCTCTGTGTCTATACTGCAGGCTCGGAACCACTGGCTGGGACAGCTCCATGGGCTGTCTTCTCACAGCCCCTTTCCTTTCCTCCTTCTGCCACCCACCTCGGTCCCAGCAGACACTTGGCAGCCCCAGGGCCCACCGGGGTCAGGAGGCATGCTGAGCATCTGGCCGGAGCCTAGGACGACACTGCGGGTTCACAGGTGACCGGCTGATGGGCGGGACCCTGGGGCCAGTGGGACCCTGGGGTGGGTGGCCCTGTGACTGGCTGGCAAGGCGTGGAGCTGCCCCCGCACCTGAGACCTTGTGACCCCCATCCCGGTTATGAACAAACGAGAGTCCTTCAGTCCTCTGCCCACACCGTCCCCATCTTGGCCAAGAATAAGAGGGCACCTTGAAGTAGTGTAGAGCCCCAGACTCCCCATGCAGCTGCTCTGGGCCCACACTGTCCGCTGACCACAGGGAAAATTCTCCGTTCTCTGGAAGTGCAGATTCTGCCAGCCGTCCAGGCTCTGTGCTCCCTGTGCCTATCCTGGCATAGCTACTGCCTCCAGCCCCCAGATCTGAGTCACCGGATTTCAACGGAACAACAAGGCATCCTCAGGGGCCCGATGTCTGACAGCGGGGACGGGGGTATACCAAGAATCTTAGCAGGAAAAAAGACTGACTCTCTATACCTCACACCAAGTGAATATCCCCACCTAAGGTCACACAGTGAGTAACAAGGCAGGGCAGGGCAGACCCCCAGGCTGGGCTCACCCCCCCACAGGAGCCTCCTCCCAGGCCCCGGTCTTGGGGGTCTGCTCTGCCAAGCTAATGGCCGGGGGGCCCCTCCTGCTTCTCTTTCCTTCTCTCAAGCTCCTCCTCCTCTTCCTGGGTTTAGCCCACAGCCACCTCCACCCAGAAGCCGTCCCAGGCTGGCTGGATTTCGCTCACAACGCCTCAGCCCCCACTCCTGCCGACACACTCACTCGTTCCCCTGAATGCCCTGCCTGAGTCACCTGCTTGGCGCTGACCAGGAATGGCATTAATGATTATCCCCTTTTCTTAGGAATGGCGGATAGAGTCCATCTCAGAGGCCAAGTCCTATCAGTCAGCAGGAGCTGTCCCTGTATGGGCAAAGGTTATGGGGCCACGCAGCCAAGATCAACGGGCGGGAGTGCAGCGGGTGACCGGTGATGTCTGCCTTGGCGGGAAGCCTCCCGGCTCATGCAGGCCTCGCTATCCCCGCTTTAGAATGTACCCTTTGCTGTTGCCCTAAGACTCTCACGTTCCTTAAAGCAGAAGTTTAGCCCAAGGGATGAGTCAGCTTGGGCAGTAAGAAGGGAGATCCCCTCCCTGCCCACACCGCAGTGAGCAGACAACTCAGGGCAATGATGATCGCCCCTTGCTCCCTTCAGTGGTCGCACCACACAGAGGATTCGAGGGCCCACCTTAGCTAACCTGGACAACAGGCCCAAGAGGCAGGCAGGACTCCCCTCTCCCCTTTTCATAGAGGCCAAGGGGCTATCCCAAGGTCGTCCAGCTGGCCTGAACCTGACAATTGCCAGGGAACTCCCCGAGGCAGGCCAGCCGCTCACTCTGTCTGGGGCAGTCCTGGTCATCTGGAAAGACCCTCAGCCCGAGCAGGAACTTCCCCTTGGCCTCTGTTCACCAGGCCAGCCTTCGCCAGAGTTAGCTCCATGCCCGCGTTCCTCTGGGCCCCGTGCCTGCATCCCTCTGGGCCTTGGTCACACCTGGCTCCCTGGCCCACCCCCCACGGCCACCGAGAAGTGAAACCTGTGCTCCTCGGGTGGGCTTGCCACCCTCCAGTCACCTGTGACTCTGCCCCCTCACTCCCCCCCAGTCCCAAACCCTATGTCAGAAGCAGGCCTTGCACCTGCAGGCCTGGGAGTTTGTACGGCTTCCTCGACTTCCCCCCCGCCTGGGATGGGAAGGCTGTCCCTGTATCTCTCAGCGTGTGGGCTGGGCAGCCAGACCGTCAGTCTACTGGTCAGTCCATCTCTTGCTGCCAGCCAGCGGGCATCAGGAAACAGATACCACCGTCAAGGAGGAGAGCTTGCACGGACCAAGCGGCGTGAGGACATGGGAGGGCTCCATCTGCTCCTTTCTCAGCACTAAGCCCTCCCCACATCCCAGATGCGCCCTGGGTCCAGACACCAGTCCCCCCAGGCCATGGGTAGCCTGTGCCCTACCCCCATACCTCAGAACCCTCCGCGGGCCTGTGTCCCCACCACACCAGGGCTCTCTCAAATGCTCTCTCCTGTCAGGTCTCAAAGGCCATTCCCAGAACAAGCCTTTCCTGATACCCCCCGCCCTGCGCTTTCCTCACTCCCTTTACTTCTCATAGCTCCTCGCCATTTTGCCCGACTCATCTTCGGAGAACTCTGTGGGCGCAGCAGCCCGGCGGCCTTCTCACACTGTGTCCTCAGTGCCAGTATACAGCAGGTGCTCAATGGAAACTTCCTGAAGGCTTGCAGGCGGGAGTGGTACCTGGGGCACTCCAGCAACACTTTATGGGGGGCGCCAAAACCTGACCTGGAGGGCAGAAGAGGCAGCCCCTCCACCAACGCAGGGGCACCAAGAAGGTTCCCAGAGTGGCACACACACTCACCCCACTGGCCCCAGCTACCCTCACTCTGCCCTTCCATGGGGAGACTCAGGCTCAGAGGCTCAGAGGCTCAGTGCTCTGAGACCGGCAGCCGAGAGGTGGCTGAGACGAGTCTCAATTCAGGATGGTCCAGGTTGCGAGATTAAGAGCCTGGCAGAGTCAGGTCCAGGGGGCCCTCGGTGTGTCCTGAGAAATCCAGACAGGAACCCAGGGAAGGTTCTTCTGAAGGGGGATTGACACATTCAAAAACTAGGCCTACTGGGAGTGACAGCTTCTAGTGCAGCAACCCCTAAACACCCTGCCAAACACAAGCATAGGGCACCTCCCCTGGGAGAGGCTTCTAGAACCTTCTAGACAATCTCTTTCCATGGAATCCTGGAAACCGGGGGGATGGTTCCAGAATCACACGGTGGATCAAACTTCCTTTTTCAAACAAGGAAACCAAGACCACGAGTGCAAGGTTTTGCTGTGGTCACCCAGCCGCTGTCGGGCAGTGACGGAGCCAGGCCGTGTGGTTGTGGTGTTGCTGGGCAGGAGGGGCGTTGAAGGTCATGACCTGCAGGTGGGGCGGCCTCGCTCTGAGGTCCCAAGAGCTGAACCCAGGCCATGGCCGGAGCTGAGTACAGCACGGTTAGCCTGAAGAAGCCCCATGACAGCCAGGGGCAGCCTTGGGAGGCAGCGAGAACTGTGTGACTGCGGCCTGAGGGGCAGCGGGGATGTGAGCACCAGACAGTGGGTGTCTCCATGAGTAGCCCTGAGCCCTCCTCACGGCCTACAGGGTCTCTCTGACCACTGGCAGCCTGGGCCAAGCCAGGGATCCCTTCCCTTTCCAGCTGGTATAAGAAACACACAGAGGGAAGCCTTCAGGCCTTCCCACCACTCCTGGGTAAAGGCTGTCTCCCTTCTGCCATCTCTGTCCTACAGGCACAAGACACTGCTGAGACCCAGCTGCCGCAACTCTGCATATATGTGTGTGTGCATGTGTGTGCATGCATGCAGTGTTTTAAATCCCTCCAAGTGCTCTCTCTTGGGAAGCTGGAGGCAGGGAGGTGCCTCGGGGAGAGAGGACCAAAGAAGGCAAAAAGTGTGAGGGTGTGGGGGCAGGGGCACTGCCCGGCATCCCGAGGATCCCCAGGCTATAAAAGGAATGAAGAGGCCTCAGGACACAGGAGGGACAGGCAGGCTTCACTCCCCTGTGTTGGGGGGGGGCATGGAACTTCCCAGCGCATTCCTGAGCTCAGCCGGGCTCCATGCCTGGCTGCCATCACAGCCCAGGCCAGGCCTTGCCACAGCAGGGGCTGCCAAGGGCCAAGGGTGGTGGCTTCTGGAAGGAGGCGGGAGAGGCTGAGGGGGCAGGAGGGGAACAGATTCTGGAGAAAAAGAGGGCCGGGCATCTTGGCACGCGTTTCGGGACTTCTCTCTGAAGAAGTTTCCACATCTGCAAAGTAGGCAGAGGGTGTGTGTGTCTCTCTGTGTGTGTGTGTGTGTGTGTGTGTGTGTGTGTGTGTGTGTGTGTGTGTGCGCGCGCGCGCGCATGCGCGCGCACACGCCTGTGTTTGAAATAATTGAGAAAATGACTCTAAAGCCCTGGCACATACTAAGTGCTCAACAAAGACCAGAGAAATCAAACCACAAAAGCGCCTCAATAACACACTGCCAGAATGTGTGCTGCGTAGACATGTCCCGGGGCCTTTGGAGGCTTGGGCCCAGTGTCCATCTACATCTGCAGAATGGAGAACTCTCTCCAGAACTGATAGTGCTCCCCCTGCAAACGGCTGCTACCATCCTGGAAGGGCTGGGCCAGGTAGGGAAGGACTCGGGGGCAGGAGCCAGGCAAGAGCAAAGGTATGTGCGCAAGCGTGTCCATGTGTGTGAAGCTGTGTATATGTGCACGCACACATTAGTGCACGTTTGCATGAGGGTGTGTGTGCACATGTGCACGACAGTGCTCAACTGGGGGAGTCTCACCCTGTCTGCTGCCAAAGGGAAAGGCCACTGGGCCATTTCCATAGTCAGTGGAAACCCACACACCAGTCTTGTTCAAACCTGCCCGGAGCCCCAGAGCTGAGGCTGACTGCTGTGGCCTCGTCCCTCCATGACACTACCATGGGAGGTCCTGGGTGGCGGTGTGGACACGGGGCTCACTGCTGCACCCATGTTCCTCAAACCTAGAAAGTTCTCGGCACCCCCTTTGAGAAACACTTCATACAAGCACATTTTTGTAGTGCAAGTGGGGAAATCAAGGCCCAGAGAGGGAAGGCAAGTCTCCCCTGGTCACAGGGCAGTTAGCAACAGAACTGAGGCTGTCGTTCAGCTCTTTCTGCTCCCAGACCAGTGCTCTTTTTCATCACCTGCACTCTGCTGCCTGACCTATGACACCAATTAGGGGCAGACTAAAACAGAAGGAAGGGCTTGGAAGAAACCAACCATAGCACAGGGAGGAGCGGTCTGCAGTCTGGGAACTCCCGCCATCCACCACCAGGGGCAGTGCTGGCCTCAGGCAGTTTGGCTGTGCTGGGAGAAGGTGAGGAGAAGCCCAGGGGGAGAGGACAGGAGGCCTGATTTCTGGCTCCATCTTCTTTCTCCAAGAGACCCCCAGCACACCTAATACTGCCACTCCCTCAGTGTCGCTGCAGAGAGAGATGGAGGGTACAGCAGAAAAGGAGGCCCACAGACAGGTACTGGCCAGAAAAGCCCCTGCCCAGAGCCCCGGGCACCCCCGGCTTCCACCTGCAGGCAGAGAAAGAGGAGGGGGTGACGCATCACCCGCAGCTGCAGACTCACAGTCCTTTCTCGGTCTCTCAGAAGACATCACCCAAGGCACCAGTACCCACAGACTGGGAGGCCGCCGGGCACACCGCTGGGTAGATTTCTGAGGCCTGTTAGGCACGGGGTTTCCAGGGCCAGGCGTGTGGGGACCATGTTCTGTCTTCTGCGGACACCGAAGGGGCGTTTCTGCCCCTGTGCCTTCTTGGTCATGACCTTTACCCCCTCCATGAAGCCACCCCGGGCCTCACCCTCCCTGGAGCTCCCCCTTCAGTGTCCTCCAAGCCCCTAGGCAGTGGGCAGGCAAGATGGACTGCACCCTTGGAAGCTGAAGAGCTGCAGGCCAGGGAGGCCATCCAAGGTCACACGAGGCCTGGTGGTACTGGTGTCAGGGTCTGGGGCTCCAGCTGTCCTGCTTCACTGCTGGCCATGCCCTGCACACTCCCAGACGCTGCCTGGGCCCCCTGGCTGTGATCACGGCTTCCACAGTAGCACCCTGGGGAGGGTAAGGGCTCAGGTCCCCAGCAGGGTGTTGCCTGCCCTACCATGCACACCCCTCACATGCCCTAGCGGGAGGACAGCCCACAAAGGGGAAGGGAAGCGATTCTGAGTGGAGCTGAGGAACCAGTTCCCTCATCTACACCTACCCTGAGCTGCCAGCATGGGCCCCAGCCCTCCCTGTGCTCTGCCAGGGAAACGGGTTGCTCCACCGGACCCCAGATGAGTTCCTGAAACCCTGGGAAGTGTAAACAGGGACAGAATCCAACTGCTGGGCAAGCATTGTGCTCCCAAATCAGCAGCCTTATCGCCACGGCTCCCAGGAGCGGGTCTTAAAGAATCTGCCATGTTCCGAGAGGGCCAGCAGGGACCAGCTACAAATGGAGAACCTGCCGGTGCAGGGGCAGAGGCGGGCGGGGCTGGGGTGAGGCTCAGGCCTACCCGAAAGCCAGTCACGCATTGGGCAGGGACCCAACTATGAGGGTTCCTAAAGCCCTGGCACCCTAAGTAGGGACCAGCTCTCAAGGGTATGGCCTGCATGATGAATAAATGAATGAATGTCCAAGCTGAGAGTGTCAGAGACCCCCCTTAATGCCCTGCAAACACCCTCACGGCAACATGACGCAGTTGCCAACCCAAACTCCCAGCAAAGCTTCACCTCCAAAGCAGTTAAAACAAACTCTGACCTGACATGTAGCACTGCTCCCAAGGGTCATGGGACACTCCCTCTCCCCAGCAAAGCAGGCCCCTGCACCCCCATCTGGCCCCATCTGGTTCTTGACTCTGCCGGTTCCTGAGACAGCACAGCCGTCACGTCGACAGCGTGAAGTTGGCCATGGTGGAGACACTGACTTCATGGAGACTGGCGAACGCTTCAAATCAGGGACTCCCATCCCACCCCACCCCACCCCACCAAGCCCGCTTTTAGGCACTTGCCAGCACACCTCCAAATGCAAGATGGCGTGAGTACTGCACCTTCCACTTTCTGACAGGCAAGCAAAAAGAAGGGGCAGAATCCGTCGCTGAGACACACGCAGCACGCAGCATGCAGCACACATGATTGGTGGTCTCCAGGACCACACCCCTGTGTTGACTCTTCCCACCACCAAGGCCCGGCCTCAGGTCCAAAGCCACACCAGCTAGTTTCCCATCCATGTCTGTGTCCCACCCCTGCTGAGTGTCCCTGAAGCCCTTCAGACCTGAGCTTTGCATGTTAGGGGGCATCGTGCTGGCCCCCTCCAGCAGTCCTTCCCCACAGAGCAGGAGCCCACACGTGTGAGAGGACCTGCCCTCCCGAACCACAGAGCCTGCAGCACCCCAGGCGCCCGGTCTAAATGGCCCCGAGCCTGCTTCCAGGGTCTGTGCAGGCCTCTTCCCTGCCTGCCATCCTTAGGACAACTGCACTGCGGGAAGTACACATAGGCCCAAGGGGTAACCAGGCTGTGGCCATCTGCAGGGAAAATGGTGGCTGGCGCCTGGACTTGCATGTGCCCAAGGCCCCCACACACATGTACACAAGACCCCACATGCATGTGCACCAGGCCCCCACCTGCAGGCGGGGAGCGTCCATTTGAACTCTTGCTGTAGTCTCAACAAACCAGCCATCCAATCCCTCAAGGGGATGAACGTGAAGCTTGGAAATGACAATGATGAGGGTCCCTGTCTCCGGAGTGGCCCCGTCCACACAAACCACAGCGAGCCCTGACCCTGTCATCACTGAATATCCCACGCAATCATGTCAGTCCTTGTGACCGCCTGGTGTCACTCACGGTGTCTTATGCTGCTCCCGCAAACCCTGGTATTTCCAAAATACTCTCTGATTTTTATTCTTAACGTTTCAGTCCTTCCCTTGGGAGAGAAGAAAGGTCCTATTATTCCCATGTAACAGACACAGAAACTGAGTCTGAGAGGTTAAGCTACTTGTCCAAGGCCATACAGATAGCAGTTGCCTTAAGGTGAAAAGCTTTGACTTAACCTGGTGCCCAGTTCTTGCACTAATTGGATGATCAACTTTTTGAGGGAAGTGATGATGTCTTGTACTTTGAGAGCCTGGGCAAAAGAAATATGGTTCCTGGAAGGAAAACCCCAGGTCTCTCCTTTTTTTTATTTTTAACTTGAATCATAAGTTCAACAGAACTTGACAGGCCCCAGTGAAGAAGGTGCCAAGCCTGGAGTGGCTTCCCTGTGTTTCTGTCTTCCTTTTTTTTTTTTTTGGTAACAGTTTTATTGAGGTATAATTCACATATCGTACACTTCATCCATTAAAATATTTTTGTAGAGAAGGGGGTCTTGCTGTGTCAACCAGGCTGGTCTCAAGGCTGGTCCCACCACAGCCTCCCAAAATGCTAGGATTACAGGCGTGAGCCACTGCCCAGCCCCTGCTATTTCTCCAAGAGGAGGCAGGAAGGTGGGGCCCCTGTAATGAGGAAAGGTGGGGATGTGGGACAGCTGAGGGGGGAGCACTGGCTGTTGCAGAGCTGAGGGGCCCTGGAGACAACAAGTTCACCCCTGCAGCAGCAGATTAAGGTCCCCCCCCAAAGATGTCCGCGTCCGAATTCCCCAAACCTGAGAAGTCACCTTAGAGGGCAAAAAGGACACTGCAGATATGACTAAGAACTTTGAGATGGGAGATACTCCTGGGATATCTGGGTGGGTCCAATGTAATCAGAGGGTCTTCTTGTATAAGAAGGAGGGAGAGCCGGGCTCGGTGGCTCAGCCTGTAATCCCGCGCCTTTGGGAGGCTGAGGTGAGGGGATTGTCTGAGCCTTTGGGTTTGAGACCCTCCTGGGTAGCGAGACCTCATCTCTACAACAAATCAAAAATTAGCCGGGAGTGGTAGCGCACGCCTGTAGTTCCAGCTACTTGGAAGGCTGAGGTGGAAGGATCGCCGGAGCCCAGCAGGTCGAGGCTGCGGTGGCCGGGAGCGGCCACTGCACTCCAGTCTGGGCGACAGAGTGAGACTCCAACTCAAAAAAAAAAAAAAAAAGAGGCAGGAGGGCCAGGAGGATCATGGAAGCAGAGGCTGGAGACTTCTGACCATAAGCCTAGGAACACAGGCAGCCTTTACAAGCTGAAAAGACCAAAAGATGGGTCCTCCTCTCCTGGAGCCCCCAGGAAAGAGCACAGCCTGCCAGCACCTTCCCTAAGCCCAGGAGACTCATTTCAGACATCTGACCCCCACGACTGCAAGATAACAAATATGTGCTAAGCAGCCACTAAGTCTATGCTATCGGTTTGCTGTAACCGGGAAGTCACTACAACCCCACTGGAAGTACAAGTGAAAAATCTGATGCCCAGACAAGACGAGGGAGTGGCCCCTGGGAGTCCCTCCAGTGTGAGGAAAGACTAAAGGAAAGGAAGGCTTGTTTTCCCTGCCTCTCCTGCCCGTGAGCCCCTGAGTTTACCATGTTGCCATGATGACGGCCATTTCTAAGGGAAAAACCTGTAAGATGTCATGAGGTGTGAACAAATAAATTCCAAGGGAGCAGAGTTAGCTCAGTGACACCGTCAGATCCATAGGGAAGGAGATACCCCCAGTGAGAATGTTCTGTCCTGGAGCTGCAGAGATGAACCATATGATGTTTTCCAGGGATGCCAAGAAAGGCTTTCTTACTTGGGGAGGACCTGAGAGGATCTAGATTCCTAGAATTCCGCTACATTGGGAAGGAGGCTCAAATTCCTTGTGTAATACTAAGATCTGGGTCTATTGGCCCCAGGCCTGTGACACATCCTCAAAGCTTCCTGGTGTCTCCACAGACTCAAAGAAAAAATCAGGAAGAAGCCCCAGGCACCCTGGATAAACCACTGCCAATCACTGTATTATCATGAACTTTTCCAGTCTGCCACCCCCAGACTGTCTCCCTTAGAGCAGGGAAAAGGCTGGGGGCACGAGAAGGTCTGTGTGGGTTCTGGGACTTCCAGGCATAAGAACCCCCACAGGTCCCAGAGTTCACCTCTGTCAACTTGATACCCACACCCTCCCCTCCCAGCAAGGCCAGCGTGGGAAATGGCTGCAATGCCCCACTTCCCAGAAGGAGGACTGCTGTTCTCCAGTGCAAGACAGGCTTCCTCCCCTCCACCCACCCAGCAGAGGGACCCGGTCCTCATCTCCCGACTGCCACCAGCCAACCCAACCTGGAAAGAAACACGCAGGTGCTGCCTCCTCCTCACAGCCCCACCGCCAGATCCAGGTTGTCAAAGCCCAAGCAGGAACCCGCTTCCCTCTGAGCCACTCAGAACATCCACGATCCCCAAAGAGGTCACCCACCTGCCTCTGCGTGGGGGGTGGGGGGGAGAGATGACAATGTAATAAACCTCCCACATTTGCCTCAAGAAAATCTTGACACGCGCTCCCTGCAGGAGCTCCTGACGTCCCCCCACAGCAGAAACCGAGAGCACAGTCCCTCAAGCCCTCTGGAGCCAGGAATAAGACAGATTTTTGGCCTGGCCTTGGCTGAGAGGTTACTAACTGGGCGGCTGAATCATCACACTGCCCGGTTCAAATTCTAGCTCTGCCGTATACGTGTTGTCAGGCAAGTTACAGTTACCTCTGAGCTTCCATTTCCTTTACTTGAAATATGGCACTAATAATATTACTCTTGCTACACAGAACAGACTAAAAAAGATGATGCAAAATGCTAGTCAAATTGTCTGCCCTAGGGAAAGATCTTAGTAAGTGATACCTCTAAATATATAGATTAATTGAGGTGAGAGGACAGCTTGAGGTCAGGAGTTCAAGACCAGCCTGGGCAACATAGTGAGACTCCCGTCTCTACAAAAAAATATTTAAAAATCAGCCGGGTGTGATGGTGTGCCTATAGTCCCACTACTCGGGAGGCTGAAGTGGAAGGATCCCTTGAGGCCAAGAGTTGGAGGCTGCAGTGAGCTATGATTTTAACGGAGCCAGACCTTGTCTCTAAAAATAAGTAAGTGAATAAATACATTCTAGTTGCTTCTCAAGGCTCTGCCAGGTCTAGTATTCTGTAGTTAACTTGGTAAAGAGACTGTCCTTCCTGGTTACCTTGTAACCACATAACTTTAGATTTTTCTTGATTGATCCCCTCCTTTCAGGTCACCCCAACCTAGCAAAAAATAAAATACTTATAATCAGAAATTAAAAACAATAATTAAAATAAAAACAAGCCCTTAACCTGCAATTTGGGTGACCTGCCAGATTTCTTGATGGTGATGTCAACTGTGAGGTCCAAGTTTTGCCCGAGGGTTCAGAGGTGATGTCTCTGCTCCTGTCCATAGATGGGAAATCATGAAATTTCTACACACATTCATTATTTTAAAAACTCCTTATTAAAACAACAGCCCGAAATAAACTGAGCCATGACTATGTCCCAGGTAATGTCAAATACTTTAAATATATCACCTCATTTTATCCCAAAGCCAGTCCCATAGGTTGGGGCTCTATTTTTTCCATTTTTGGAAATCAGGAACTGAAGCCTCCTGACATGTCCTCGACAGCTGAGACCTAACTGAGTCACCGCTGGACAGGCCCCAGGCAGCGCTCCGGCCAGCGACCTCACGGGTCAGAGGGAATGCGTGTGGCACTGGCCTTCCCATGTTCTCAGTTGCAGAGGTATGAGCCACCCACACTCGTCCCCAATCCTCCATCTTTACGCTTCAGATGGGAGATGGTTCTGCTCCCTGGGACTGGAGGAGGCTGAGCTTGGGGTCCTGGAGAGAAGCCCTGAGTCATCTCAGCCCCTGCTCCTTCCGCTCTGTTCCTGGGAGGAAGTCCACCCCAGGAAGGAAGCAGGGGACACAGGTGTTTGGGTCCTACCCCCTGTCCTAAGGGAGCCCACCCTTGGAGGCTCGGGGATCAGCTCAGGTCAGATTGGTCAGTCGTCAATCCAGCCAGGCCCTGAGTGGCCTAGTTTCCATGCCAACTTCCTAACATAACCCTAGCTTGGCTCTCCCCACCATCAGCCACTTAATATCCATCTTCAAGTCCACTCATTTTTTCCTCTTAGACTTATCCTGAGCAACAAGTCATGTATACCAGCTATATTTTCTCAGATGTGGATCTAAGTAAACTGTGATTAAAACCCAAATCACCTGCCACCTCACGTCACCACACAGACCACCATGCATACTCTGAGACTGCGAATTACCCCATTCACAGGCACCAACCTTACCCCACCGCTCACCCTTGCTGGGACTCAGCTTCCTCCTCCATGAAATTCTAAAACGGTCATGTCTATGACGTCTTTCTAAACAACGCCTTGTCTCCCTGGGCCTGGCACCGTCCCTGGCCAAGGATCACACGCTCCCCACACCAAAGCTGCCCCAGTTCCACCACTAATCACAGGTTCCACTCCTCAGTCAGATCCCACCACCCACCTGGCTCTGCAGGGCTGGAGCCCTCGCCCCTGGGCCCACGACCCTCTAGTTCTATCCTGCTAATCCTGCCCCTTCCATATTCCCCAGACCTGCCTCTGGCTGTACCACCACAGACCCCTCTGCCCCCATCAATGAATATGAGATGTGGGGGTGCTTCCCTGGACCTCAGTTTCTTTGTCTGTAAGGAGGGTGGAAGGAGTCAAACAGAAGTTCTTACTTCTGGCCTGGGCACGGCTTTTTTTATGAATCACATGCACACCTTCTGCGTTTTGACACTCTTACATAAAGAGAGCCCACCTGTCTTCAGAGTCTCTGATGGGGTCTGTGGCCAAATGAGGGTAGAATGGTCTCTGAAGGCCCTTCTGGCTCCAGGAATCCCCAGGACCTGCACACCACCCAGCCACACCCAGGATAGGAAGGCAGCTCAGACCTCAGGGAGAGGCTTAAATCTCTCCCTCTCCTGGGCTCCACCCTTAGGACCAACACCCCCCAAAGACAAGAAAGAAGAGCGTGCAGTCTTTTATCCACCTTAAGAGCCAAGGCCAGCTATGACTTGACGGAAAGAGCAACAAAAGGTTCCAGTCACCCAAGGACCTGAGGCATCCCTGAGGAGTCCAAGCCAGGCCTGCAGGACAGGCAGCAAGAGAGGGAGGGAGAGCTAGGGCCAGAGAAGCAGGGAGGGGACATGGGGGACAGCAAGTCACCTCACTCAAGGGACCAAGGGCTCGAGGGACCTCTGTGCTTGAGGAAGAAAGAGGGTAAACGGGAGACTCAATGCAACACCCAAACTGCCAATAGCGAGCACCCTGTCCTTCCACACAGGCAGGCTCCAGGCAGAGTCCAAGCCCTGCCCTGACCCGAGGCTATAGCATTACACACCTGCTAGACTCCCTCCCAATCTTAGGAGCTTTGGAATTCTCCCTACGGACAGGAGTGACAGGAATATTTTTTTTTTTTGAGTCAAAGTCTCAATCGGTCTGTCGCCAAGGCTGAAGTGCAGTGGCGCTCTCACAGCCACTGCAGCCTCAACCTGCTGGGCTCAGGCAATCCTTCCACCTCAGCCTTCCAAGTAGCTGGAATCACAGGCGCATGCCACCATGCCCAGTTAATTTTTTGACTTATTGTAGAGACGAGGTTTTGCCAAGTTGCCCAGGCTGGTCTTGAACCCCTGGGCTCAAGCAGTCCTCTCACCTCTGCCTCCCAAAGTGCTGGGATTACAGGCATGAGCCACCACGCCCAGCTAGGAATACTTTTTAAAAACATCTATTTTCCAAACTGAGTTAGCAATTTTAAATAACTGAGAAGGTAACTTGTATTTTTGGCTGGAGGCCTGTAGGCGGGGCAGGTCAGAACTGGCAGGGAGGCAGGCGCAGGCAGAGAAAGGTCCCTGCTTGTCACTGCCCTAGAGTTTACACCATCATCTCACACAGGTCCTTGGGAGGACCTGGGGGACCCAGAGAAGAGGACAAATGGGAAACAGGCAGTGCTTCCCTAAGGAGGGAAAGGACAGGTGGACACCCGAGTAGCAAGAGTGAAATCCTGAGTGTTCAGACTTACAGGCACATCCTCATCTCACCCTCACAAACCACCCTGAGGCTGGCGCTACCCTACGTGTCTATGGGACACCACAGGCACTCCCCTGCTGTGGATAAGGAGACTGATAAGGGCAAGACCTTCGCCCTGTCAAGGTAGTAAGCACCATCTTTTCTAGAGTCCACGTACGAGTGAGATGCTGCAGAGTCTGTCTACCCAGTCTGGCTCACTTCACTTAACATAAGGTCCTCCAGGCTCATCCATGTGGTCACAAATGACAGCACCTCCAGCTTTTGGAAGGTTGGATAATATTCCACTCCATGTATCTACCACATTATCTTTATCCATTCATTATCTGTCAACAGATACTGAGGCTGTTTCCGTATCTTGGCTACTGCAAATGACGTTGCAGGGAACATGGGAATGCAGGTGTCACTTCGAAATCCTGACTTCGTTTCCTTTGGCTAAATACTCAGAAGCAGGAAAAGCAGGAAGGAGTGAGGTGATAGCAGGGGCTGGGGATGTGAGAAGGGAGAGGCTGATCAGTCAGAGGGTACGATCGCACAGAATGAGTACGCTTTGAGAATCTGAAGTCCAGCGACATGACTGAGGCTGACACCACATCGTACACTTGGAATTGACTAAGAGAGTAGATCTTGCGCATTCTCACCACACACACACACACACAACTGGGAGGCAGTGGATATGTTCATTAGCTTGACCCTGGTCTTTACACTATACACACAGATCAAACCATCATGTTGTACACCTTAAACACACACCATTTTTATTTGTCAAGTATACTTCAATAAAGCTGGAAAAAGAAAAAAAAGTCACAGAGGCAGAACTGGACCCCAAGCAGCCTGTGCGATGCAGGGTGGAAAGGGTGGATGCCGGGCAGCATCACTGACAAGCTCACCAGGTCACCCCATGTGCTTGGTTAACTGGAGCATCAGGAAGCATCCCTGGGTTCCAGAGATGGCTCTGCTCCTCCCACTCACAGTTCAGAACACCGAGAGCCTCTTCTTCAAGGAGGGACGAGGTCTCCTGGAGTGTCCAGCAGGCTGGCTGTTCACTGTGAAGCCAGGCCAAACAGAACCTGGACACCTCAGGGCAAATTCAGAAAGAGTTCCTCTCCTGCCGCTCAGAGGCAGTGTGCACTCCAGGCCCCAGCCTTCTCCTACGTATGTGGCAGGTGCATGAGACTACAGCAGGACACTGTATGTCACACACGCAGAGTGACTGGGCTGCATTTACGTTTCACTCCCACAGACAACACCCAAGCATGTTCCAGGCATCTCTCCATACCTGCTGCCACCCCCGAGGAATGATGGTACCGGATAAGTTGCTGATAATGATGACCACATGCCTGCTGGACATGTCATGTCCATTTATTTCCACTTAATCCTTGCACCCACCCCTGTGAGGTAGATAACAACACCCCCATTTTTTAAAAAAAGCAGAAAGCTCAGAAAAGCCAAGCAACTTGCCCAGGGTCACACAGCATGGTAAGTGGCAGAATCCTCAGATCCAGCACTCTATGGGTCGAAGTCCTGCCCATAAAGACCACTGGGCCAAGGCTGTGGTCCTGGTTTCAGGGGAACAGCAGCCAGGGTCCCACCCCCCCAACAATTATTCTAGGATCTGCTGCCCAGAGCCCTGTGCTGCTTGCTGACAGGGCCCCATCCTCATCTGGAATCTCAATGGGGAGCAGTTTCTGGCCACCAGGGCCTACTTCTCACAGCTCTGTCCACAGTGCTGAGCAGAGCCTGGCCAGTGTATGCAGAGAGTAAGCCAGGGCTGTCCCTGTTGCATCCTGGTTTTCGCAGCCTCTCCTGTACCACATGTGTGCGTTTCAGCAAGGACTATACCTTCTGTGTCCAGAACACCCCACACATAATGACTGTGCCAGTCCATTGGGGGGAACAAGCCCGGTATGGAAAATGCAGTGGAAAGCCCTGGGTTCAAATCCCAGTTCTGCTACTGACAAATCCCAGTTCCAACACATGCAAGCAGCACAGCTTCTCAGAGCCTCAACATCCAGGGCAGGGGTGGGTGCCCTGCCTGGGGGCTCTCGGTGGCCAGCCCCTTGCCAGCTCCCAAGAGCCCACCTGCAGCACCCACACTGTTGCCAGATGCATGCCAGGCTGAATGTGGGTCCTTCTGAACCATATGGACTGCCTCTGGTATGTGAGGAGGCAGGGGAGCGGGAGGACCCCATCTTTGCCATGAAGAGAACACCCTGGCCCAGGGCTCAGCCCAGCCCATGTCTGCACGCTGCCCAAGTCCACCTCTGGTCAGGGGCCACTGAAGGCAGGTGACTTAACCCCCATCGGCCAGACAGCACCCCTCCGTTCTCCTGCTCCAGGTGATAGCACCTGCTCCTGCTGCAGCACCCACCGCCCTAGGCCCCTCCTGTATTCCTCGCACCCCCAGCAATGTGTCCCTTTTTAAGCAAAGGGGCACACAAGAGTCTATTACCTGCCTGCGGTCATGAGTAACTGCTGTCAAGACAGAAGAACAAGCTGAAGAGAGAAGAAACCACAAAACATCTCCCGCTCCGGCAGGAGGAGCCTGACTGGCTGTCAGCAAAGGGTGAGCTAAGACATGTAAGGCCAAGGAAAGACCTTCCATAAACTTTAACAAAGATGACTAGGCCTTCATAAAGGCAGAGCTTCCAATACTAAGTCCCAATACTAAGAGTTTCCAATGCTCAGTGAAACAAAGACAGTATGATCTGGTCTTTGGTTGGTTTTGTTGTTGTTGTTGTTTTGCTTGTTTGTTTGCTTCTGAGTCAGGGTCCCACTCTGTAACCCAGGCTGAAATACAGTGCACCATCACAGCTCACTGCCGCCTCAGACTTGGCGATCCTTCTGCCTCAGTCTCCCAAGTAGCTGGCACTACGAACTTGTACCATCAAGTATGGCTAATTTTCTGATTTTTTTGTATAGATGAGGTCTTGCTATGTTGCCTGGGCTGGTCTCAGTCTCCTGAGCTCAAGCAATCCTACCGTCTCAGCCTCCCAAAGTGCTAGGATTATAGGCATAAGCCATCACACTCAGCTGATCTGATTTTTTAAAGGAAAAAAAAATACGCAGAAAGAAGCTATGTTCACGGTGGTCGCTTCTAGATAGGGAGATTATGGGTAGTTTTTTTTTCCCCTTTGGAATGGTATATCTGTATTTCTTTAATTTTTCAACAAAGATTTAATTCTAAAAATAACTTTTTGTTTTATATTTTAAAAACAAAGCGGGAGAAGATACTTTTACACAAATCAGAGGATTGTAAATGTACAAAATTAACAGCCAATTCTTTAATTATATCTTCTTTAAAAGTACAAGTAGAACATGAAAAATGTACAGTGATTCAATGTTTGTTGAGTTTAAGAGCAAAAAAAGCAGGATACAACCCCTCAGCAAGAGTAAGACACCATGGCACCTGGAAGGCAGGCTTACGCACCCACAGTGGTATCCTGGGGACGCGGGTCGAGCTGCCCACCCCTGCTCCAAAAATTGGCGCCTGCCCGGGCACATGACTGCATGAGGACCCACACGGATTCTGATCCCCGCCAAGTCCCGGGTGTGTCTTCGAGGTATGTCTCCCCCCAGGCCTGCTCATCAGAGGTACGTGTCACCACAGTGACCACAGGCGTGCATTCCCTGGGTAGGCCTCTCCCTCCTCCCAGTAGACTTAAGCTCTCAGAGCAGAGATGCTCAGAACCTCCCACCCATGGGCCTGGCGCCAACTCTGACTCCGCATCCATGTAATAAATGAACAGATGAAAGGTGCAGGATTGATCAGGTGAACAAGACATGAGCGAGAGAATGGATGAGTGAGTGAATCCTGAAACACGCACGTGGCTGGACCGCTCCACAGAGGGTTTCCCAGCAGCGAAGAGCTCACCGGCGAGCTGGTCAAGTGACCTTCAGCCTCCCCGGCATGAGTGGACCCTCACATGGCTGTCACGTCCAGACCCACTTCTAGTACCACAGGTGCTGACCACAGGCTGTGTGTGGGTTTAGGGGAGCAAGGGTCAAGGTATAAGAGAGGGAGGCGGAGAAAAGGTGACCGTGACCCGGGCTGTCACAAGGAGAGAGGAATCCAAACCAGAAAATGCCCAAGCCACCCACCTGGCCTTCTTCTAGAACTCCAACTCAAGGTGGGCCTCAAGGACCCCTCCCAGAGCAGTAGTATCCTTGGGAGTCCAAGGCCTCCACGCTGGCCCGTGTAGCCGAGCCTCCCTTCTTCCTCCTGGCCTCGCCCTTTGAGCTAGCCATGATGGTCTCTGTGCCAATACCCTGCCAGGGACCAGCGACCCCAACTCAGGGAGCTTCCCTTCCTACTAAGCCCCACTGACCTCCACCCTCTGTAGCTCTGACCAGCTGAGTGTTTAAATTGCAGAACCAGCAGTGGAGATAGACTTTGTGATGGTGGCCACGGACAATGGCACAGTTAGGTGGAAAGCCAGCGAGGAGACCTTGCCCCAGGATAGCCCTCCAGGGTACCCTAAACCCAGAAGGCCTCAGCTCTGCAACTTATGGAGGCCATGTGGGCTAAACTCATTTCACATTAAGTATCATCATTTGGTCCCCTTCCCTCTCACCCTCCCGGCGCTGGATCGGCCACCCCTCAGGTGAGGCGTGCGCGCCAACTCACACCAAGTATGTCCCAGAAATGACGCCCCAACGCTCCAGGCTCCTTTGCAGCCTGCCCTGGATCCATGCCTGCCCCAGTCGTGTGCTTGCTTTGTGATGGATGATGAGCTCGGGGCTCGCTCCCTGGCCCTGGTTCCTCCCGTTACCTGGAGCCACGTCGTCCCCAGAAAGCAGCTTCCTTTTGGTTCCGGAAGCTTCAGCAGGAGTGTCCTCTCAGAGGGGCATCAGGACCACCCCTCTTCATGGGGCCCACCCCCCTCGCCCCGTCTTCACGGGGCTGGGTCCCGCAGGCCTCCCCTTGTTGACCTCCTCCACTTCCTCCACCTGTGAGCCCTGGGGACAGCCCTGGGTGGGGCCTGCCACTGTGTCCCAAGCCCAGGCACAACACGGCACCCAGGAAGCAGGCACTAAGCCAGGATGGATGAGAGGGGATGGCCCTCAGCAGAATGATGAAGGAGTTGGGAGATGTGGCCTAGGGCCAGAAGCCACCACCACCTTAAGGGACACTGAGGAAGTCACAGACACAGGGCCACAGCCCGTCAGGAATCTGTGCTAGCCTCTGGCCATGGGCAGCCAGGCAAGACCCGCCTCAAGAGGGAGGGACAGGCCAGCCATGCCCCCTAGGTGACACGAGGCGCACAGGAGGGACCTGAAGAATCCAAGGGCACAGGAGAGCTCACCTCTAGGAGGGAAACTGACACAGGCCCCCAAGGCCAGGGACACTGCTGCTTCTCACTACGCACCAGCATCAGGCAGTACCAGCCCAGCACAGGCCTTCAGCAGGTATTCTTGAATAACCTGCTGATCAGCGCATCCTGTGTGATGAGTTCTCTGTGCACACGGTCCTCTTCCAGTCAGCCCTGCACACATGGGACCTCTCTCCTACCTGAGGGGTGAAACAGTCCCAGGGCGCAAAGTAGAAGGGAGACCAGGGCAACCCGGGCTCTGACCACGGGCCACCCCGCCTCCTGCAAGGCCATGCAGCAATGATGACATCTTCCTCGTATCAGCTCTCCACAGCCCTGAGCAATCCAGTGACCGCAACCATGGCCCCAAAAGATGAAGCCTCATCCAGGGTCTACAGCCAGCAGCTGGCAGATCTGGGATTCCAACTTAAGACTTTTTTTAGCTCCAAGTATGGGCTCTTGAGGGTTCAGCCACAAAAGGGAAAGGCTGTCGTGGAAGTTGGGATCATTTTCTATTAAAATCAGAGCTGAGTGTGGTGGCGCAGGCCTGTAGTCCCAGCTACTCAGGAGACTGAGGCAGGAGGTTAAGGCTGCAGTGAGCTATGATCGCACCACTGCACCCCAGCCCAGACGACAGAGCGAGACCCTGTCACTTTAAACACAAAAATTAAATTTTTTATATGAAATCAGGATGCTCTCAAAGAAACTGCATGTGGCCTATGACTGCTACTAAGACAAGACAAATCAAGGCCTGGTTACCCATCAGGCCGGCCTCTGCTGCCTGACTCCGGCAGGCCTACTCTCAGGGTTCCACTCTGCCTGCCTATTAACCAAATGGCTCAGCTCTAAAGCTTGGGGGTCTCTAAAATCTTGGCACACATTTGACAGTCTTCTACAGTTTCTAAAACTTGTACACTGATGATTTCGTCTGTCCAACAACCCTGTGGCTAAACTTATTAATACCCGCACTTCGCAGAGTGGGAAACTGACTCAGAGTTTCAGAGACTTAGTCAAACTCACACAGCAGGCCGGCGGCAGAACCAGGATCTGGAGTGACCCTAGTCTGGGGTCATTCTGCCCACAACGGGCTGCCAGAAGGGAGGGTGAGGCCCGAGAAGGCTGGGGTCAAGCTCACGCATGCAGATCCATGACGAACAACCAACAAGTGGTTCACAGGACAGAGATCAGTGTTTACCAACACGCCATGCTGGTGATGGCGTGAAGAAACAAGCACTTCTCATGCATTTCCCCAGAACATAAGCTGATCTAATTCGTGAAGGGGAATGTCAAATGTTTACCCTGTGCCTGGGCAGTTCCCCTCTGACGTATCTATCCTATGCTTGTAGCTACATGAGCAAAATGACACTCCGCAGAGGTCTTGCTGCAGACTCGCCACAGTGCTAAGTTAGGGATAACCCATGTGCCCAGCAGGACAAGGTAAACAAACTATGGTCTAGCCAAAAGAGGCAGCTGATCTTTAGATACACAACAATCTCTAAGTGGAAAAATGCAAGGTGTACAACAATATCTCGAGTTCCCGCCATTTGGGCAAACAATGGCAGGCAGGAAGTCCTGCCACGTACATGCCAGTGTGTGGCTTCACAGGAAGGACACCTCAGAATCCCAGCAGGGCTGCTGCAGGACAAAAACACAAGAGTGGGAGCGCAAGGAAAGACTTCTGCTTATAATTTTTTTTTCCTTAAATTGAGACAGGGTCTCCATTACCGAGGCTGGGGTGCAGTGGCACTATCATGGCTCACTGCAGCTTCAAACTCCTGGGCTCAAGCAATCCTCTCGCCTCAGCCTCCTGAGCAGCTGGGACTATCAAGATGGTGCCACCACACCCAGCTAATTTCCTGATTTTTTTATAGTGATGAGGTCTCGCTATGTCGTCCAAGCTGGTCTAGAACTCCTGGCCTCAGGTGATCCTCCCACTTCGGCCTCCCAAAGTGCTGGGATTAAAGCATGAGCCACTGCACCTGGCCCCATTTGTAACTTTTGTAAGTTTTTAAACCAGGGTCTGTATGACATTCCAAAATAAATACAAAAGCAAGTTCATTGTCTCTCTCCCACTGACCCACAGGTATGCTGAAACCAGCAGAAAAACTAGCTTGTCGGGCAGCTGGATCCACGTGGGCCTGCTCGCGTGACCCCCAGTCTCTTCCCCTTGGGTCTGCTCCAATCGCAGCCCGAATCACAAGGTGGCTCAGTTAACACTTCAAACAGCCCGGCTGAGTAACAGATTCTAAATCGGGAAACCTGGGTTGAAACACCCTCCCCAGCGGCAAGGGGATTCATCTTGCTCCGTACACAAGAACGCATGTGCAGAGAGGTGCGGTACACACCCATGCACCAAAAGCCAGACCTCGAGGTGACAAAAGCCTGAGGCGCAATGGCTCTTGGCCGTGTGATGTACCTGGGGGTGCGCAGACCTAGTCTATTCATAGTGTTATCTCAGTTAAAACAGCAGCAACAGCAGTTGCAGCTGCAGTGCAGGCCACATCTGTTTACAACGCCACAACTCGCAAGCAGCTTTCAGAGCCTTGATAACGCACAGGAAGTGTTCCCCTTTTATGAAGGCAGAGGCAGTTAGACTACAGTCACAGCCTAGGTGCCTTCCCTCTCAAGGCCACGGGCAGAAATCCACCCATAAATAGGGGCTGGGAGGTGAGAAAAGGGTGCCCGAGGCGGGAGCCTGGGGAGCGGGACCCACATGCTAGCTTTTTCAAATTTTTTATTTTAGAGACAGGGTTTGGCTTTGTCACTCAAGTTGACGTGCTGTGGCATAATCATGGCTCACTACAGCCTTGACCTCCTGGGCTCAAGTGATCCTCCTGCCTCAGCCTCCTGAGTAGCTGGGACTACAGGTACACGCCATTAAGCAAGCCCAGCTAACTTTTAAAAAATTTTTTGTAGAGATGAGGCCTCACAATGTTGCCCAGGCTTCCTTTTTTTTTTTTTTTTTTAAGTATTGCTTATGACTAGTTATTCTTAGGTGCTGGGATTATTTTTATTTACTTTCTTTTGCCTATTTGTATTCTCTCAAATTTTAATAAATTAACACCTACCAGTTTCGTAACAAGAAAAAAATACAATTTATATAAACATAAAAGAAAAGAGATTATTACACACTCAGTTGAAAGGCCTTTAAACAGACCAATCTGCTAAGAATGCTGTGCCTGAGTAGAAGAGATTATGGTGTGGGGGAACCTCACTTTCTCTGACAAATTAGTCCCCAACTCTGGAAATTTTAAAAATATTACTTTTTAGATGGCTTTAAATATTCATTTTATTATTATTATTATTTTAGAGCTGGGGGTCTCAATATGTTGCCCAGGCTGGTCTTGAACTCCTGGCCTCAAGCAATCCTCCCACTTTGGTTTCCCAAAGCTCTGGGTTGTTACAGGCCTGAGCCACCATGCCCAGCCAAAATTAATTTTTTTAAAAAAGATATATATTACATTGATTGAACAAAACAACCAAAACACAAAAGTTTTAACTTCTATATTAGATTCCTTTTTTAGGAATCTAAGGCAGTAAGTTATTTCCCCAAAACACTTCAGGATCAGTGATAAACTGAGCAATGAAGCAAATGTCTGAGTTACAACAGCACTAGAACACGTTTAAGCTCTAAACGTCATACTCCTGTGAGGCTGAGAGCACAGCTTCCTCCTGGACGTGGGCAGATCCCATCTCCCCAGCTGAAGTGGAGCCAGGCTCTGCGCCGGCAAGTGCCGTGAGCACTTGGGCCTGCCTGTCAGGCCCACGGTCACCTGATCCACTGCTGCAAGGGGAAGCCGGGTGGCTCTGGTGTTGAATTGCCCACTGGCCACACGGCAGGGTAAGTGAGGCAGCTCTTTTTCCACTTGATGGGAGCTTTCTTTAAATAATTACAGACTCCAGGGCTGAGCCGGTAGCAGCCCTCAAGCAGCTCTGGGTGAAACACACCAGCGGCTGGGGCCCCAGGGAGCCACTCTGAGCTTCCCAGACCATCCACAGCCCAGTCTGCAAATCCCTGAGGGATCTGAGTGCTCACTGCCACCTTCCTTCCCATATCAACATATATTTTTAACTAAAACAAAGAGGCAAGCCAAAGGCAGCCAGTTTTATAGATTTAAAAAGTATTCAAGACCGGACACAGTGGCTCATGCCTATAATCCCAGCCCTTTGGGAGCCCAAGGAAGGAGGAGAGCTTGAGGCCAGGAGTTCAAGACCAGCCTGGGCAACACAGTAGGATTTCATCTCCACAAAAAATTTAAAAACTAGCTGAGCGTGTTGGCACGTGCCTGCAGTTCCAACTACTTGAGAGGCTGAGGCAGAAGGATCGCCTGAACCCAGGAGGTCGAGTCTGAGGTGAGTGTGATTATGCTACTACACTCCAGGTCTGAGTGAGACCCTGACTCAAAAAAGAAATCCAAGATAGATAAAACAATACTGTGGATAAAAGGAAGAAATCACTTTGGATGCGAGCTGTCAGTAGAGGATTTTGAACAAATTGCTCCTTAAAAAAAAAAAATCTGAGACCCGCCTGGGCAGCGAGACCTCATCTCTACAATAAATCAAAAAATCAGCCGGGCGTGATAGTGCGTGCCTGTAATTCCAGCTACTTGGAAGGCTGAGGCGGAAGGATCGCCGGAGCCCAGCAGGTCGAGGCTGCGATGGCTGGGAGCGGCCACTGCACTCCAGTCTGGGCAACAGAGTGAGACTCCAACTCAAAAAAAAAAAAAAAAATCTGGCCCAAAGTTCCCAATTTTCACCTAATCTTTCCACCCCCAGAATGACTTATCCGATGTTCCATGATTCACCGGAGAGCAGGATTGGGGATTCTCTTGCCTGGCATTCCTCCTCCTCCTTCTCCTCCTCCAAAGCCCACTCACTTTGGGCACATGATCCCATGACACATTTCTTCCAACTTGCAGTTGAAAGAGAAGTCAGCGCTGCACCTGTCACCAGGGAAGGGGACACGGCCTGGGGGGTAAGAAGCTAGGCTGATTCTGCCCACTGCGTGTAGGGAAAGCACGCCACCCATCTGAGATGCGACCGCTCCATCTGTCTCCAGGAACTAATCTCCCAGCCTATCCAGGACCTGACGGTTCTGCTCCAAGCAGAATTTACCAAAGCAAAACAGCCCCCACGATTCATAATCCCGGATTTGTAACAATCTAAAAAAGCTCCAGGAGAGAAAGATAATGAGTCACAGGATGGCAGAGATGGCAGGGATTGGGGAACTCAAGCCCAGAGAAGGAGTGAGACATGTCCAACGCTGCACAGCAAAACATTACAGGCCAAGCCTCCCTCCAGACTCCGGGTGCAACGTTCTCACCCTGACACTGATCTCCAGTTCTGCTGAGAAATGCTAGAAGAGAGATCTCATCTTCCCTAAGCCAAGGAGAGAAGTCAATGGAAGTTACACTCTCTTAGGGGTGGTTCACGGTTGCAACTGTTGCATAATCACACAATGGAAGGATGTTGCAACTCCAAGGAGAATTCAAGATAATCCAGGGAACTCAGTCTAGACATGGCACAGACACAAATGGCGGGGCGGCCCCTTTCAAAGCCATCGCTCCTCCACCAGGCGGACTAGATGGGGCCATTAGTCCCACATTCCTGTCGAGTTCCTGCAACAGTGACCTCATTGGGCAAGTCCCTTCAACAACCCTGGGCCTCGGGTTCTTCATCTGTAAAACAGAAATGCAAATCCTCGTGAGGATGTAAACTATGGATGTGAAACGCTGGGTGAATTTCATGGTGATGTGTTGAGAGGTATAGCAGCACACAGGAGTAATAATAATTTTGGTTATGGCAATAAGTATCATGCTCATCATTCAATTTACTGAGAGAGGACAGGTGCAGTGCCTCACATGTCTGCAGTCCTAGAGCTTTGGGAGGCCGAGGCAGGAGGATCGCTTGAGGCCAGAAGTTTGAGACCAGCCTGAGCGACAAAGCAAGACCCTGTCTCCACAAAAAATGTAAAACTTAGCCAGATGTGGCAGTGGTGCTTGTCGTCCCAGCTACTTGGGAGGCTGAAGTGGGAAGACTGCCTGAGCCCAGGAGTTCAACGCTGCGATCACGTCACTGCACTCCTGCCTGGGTGACACAGTGAGACCCTGTCTCTAAAAAATAATAGTAATAAAATTTTTAAAATATTTAACATAAACTTACTGAGGACTTACTCAGTAAAGCAACTAAGCCTCTCCTCACCCTCAGGTTCCATAGTGTCTGGCCCTACCAACTCCTGCTCCCCTTGGTGTCAATCCTCCTGCAGCTCCCTCGTGCCTCCCACCCACGCCTCAGGCCCGGGGAGAGCTGCACAGGCTGTGGGTGGACCACTCAGTCCAAGCTGCCCACAAGGCCTGGGTAAACCGAGTCCCTCCCCAAGTTGCCCTCCTGCTGAAACCTTCCCATGGCCTCAGCCCTTCTCCAGCTGCCTCCCGACTCTCAGGCTGGGAGTCTCGGTCTTCCTACCTGTGATTCTTCCAGACACTCTGGTCATCCTGTCTGTTTTGCACCCCCCGGGAGCCCTCTGGTCAGCTGGAACCCTCCCTGAGGCCCACTCAGTGGCTCACAGTCTCTCCCCAGGGGGCCCTCTGGCACACAGGCAGCTCCTGCCCACCCATCAGTGCCTTCTCTGCCTCAGAGCCTGCCTGGACATGCTCCCTGGTACCCTCCATGGCCACCTGCAGATTTGTTCCTCCAGGGCAGGCCGCAGACCTCGCTCAAGCCCCTCCCTGCATGGAGAGAGGGACTGGGGCGTGTATAAAAAGGAGGCAGAGGCATCCAGCGAGAAGCCACGACTCTGCAACCCATGAGGTCTGCCGGTCCCCCCACCAAAGGGCCATCAAACCTCTGGGTGCTGGCAGCTGTCATCAGTACTGATAGCAATAGCGCCAGACCTGTACTAAGCCCTTCAGATGTCCCGTCGTCTCATCTTCTCAACCGCCCCCAAGACACATATGTCTACCCCATTTCACGTAAGGAAACTGAGGCCCAGGCAGAATAAGCAGCATGCCCCAAGTCGCTCAGCTGGCTAAATGACAGACCCTGGGCTCAGATGCTGACTCAGAGCTCGGCCCCTGTATCGCACACCTGGGCTGGCTGGAACGCCTCCTCCTGCGGTCATGCCCTGCCTAGACCTCTGAAAATCCCCGCTGCCATCTGCTCAAAGGAGGACCATCTCGGTCTGGGTGGATCCAACCCCGTCTCCCCATCCTCCTGCCTCCTTCAGACCGCCTGCTCGCCCCATGACTTGACCCCCAGTCTGGGTCCACGCTGGCCCTAAAAGCCAGGTCTCTGGCCAAGCAGCCTCCACCCAAGACTCCACCATGGTCTTCTGGCTCCCTGTTTTGACTGCTCGTCCCTGGCTAGGATCCCCCCACCCCCAGGGAGGTGGGGTTGCAGGCCCAGGGGGAGGCTGCCATATCCCTGCTGAAGCTGGGCCAGAAAGGGCAGGCCAGGCAGCCATGCCCCAGCCACGGGGACAAAGAGCGAGTCTGGAGAAGGCCACAGGCGGGCACCTCAGGCAGGTACCCAGTGTCTACACCCACAGGACCGGGAGCTGCTGCCCAACCCAAGGAGAAAGTGGCGTGAGGTCACTAGGGCACTGGGGCACAACTTCTTGGGGCAGGACCTGGTCACGCCTGCCTGCCAGGCCCCTGGGGGCCTCTGTGTGGCTGGGCCAGCAAAGCAGCCATGTCCCCAGGCCCACCACATACCCCTGAGCTGACCGAGCTCTCTCCTGAGGCATCGGGGTGTTAAGTGGGCTTGGCAGGGTGGCCGGGACAGCTTCAGGACCTGGCCAGTGTTGTCGCTCACAAGAAAGTCAGCAATGCCGAAGAAGGAAGCCGAACCCTTACACCCCACACCCGCCGTAGAACTAAATCAGAACAGACCTAAGAGCCCAACAATACCACTTCTAGAAGAAGACAGGCAAAAGCTTCATGACACTGTACTTGCCAATGGTTGCTCAGGTGTGAACCAAAGACACAGTCAACAACAACAACAAAAAACCAGACAAACTGGATCACATGAAAATTTTTAAATTTTGTGAAGCAAAAGTCTATCAACAGAATAAAAAGGCCAGCCTGGGCAACTTGGTGAGACCTCATCTCTACAATAAATCAAAAAATTAGCCGGGCATGGTAGCGCATGCCTGTAGTTCCAGCTGCTTGAAAGACTGAGGCAGAAGGACCACCTGAGCCCAGCAGGTCAAGGTTGCGGTGCCACTGCACTCCAACCTGGGCGACAGAGTAAAACTTAAAAAAAAAAGTTGAGTCCAGAATAAAAAGGCAACCTGCAGGATGGGAGAAAATATCTGCAAATCATGTATCTGGCAAGGGATTAACATCTCAAATATACAGAAAACTCCCAAAACTTAACAACACAAAATCAAACAGCCCAAGGAAAAAATAACTTGAACAGACATTTCTCCAAAGACACGCCAACGGCCATAAGCCCAGGAGCGGCAGCTCAATCAGAGGGAAGTACCGATAAAACTGCAGTCCCCCCGTCGGGACGGCTACTGCCAAAAACCCAAATGTCAAGTGTTGGCGAGGATATGGAGAAGCCGGAGCCCTGTGCCCGTGGTGGGAACACACGAGGGAACAGCCGCTGCAGAAAACAGCATACCAGCTCCCGAGCATGTACCCGCAGGACTTCCACGGGACCCCACAGGGTCTTCCACGTAAATAGAAGGAAGGGTCTCCAGGAGCCATGGGCGCAACCACGCTCACGGCACTGCCCACAACAGTGCTGACACAGAAGTCACCCAGGGGCCCATCAGTGAGGGAATGGACAAGCAGGATGTGTCCATCCACACCACAGAACAGCATTTGCCTCGAGAAAGATGTCCTGACACGGGTACAGCATGGTGGGCCTGGAGGATGCGTGTAAGCAGCCACAGAAGGACGACATGTGCTACGGGATTCCACTTCTAGGAGTCACTCAGGGAAGTCAAGATCCCAGAGACAGGAAGGAGAAGGGAGGTCATCTGAGGAGGGGAGGGATGCCTGGAAGAGCATGCTGGCAGAGGGAACAGCAAGAACCAAGGCCTCCCTGCACATCACCATGGGAACGTGGCCTTCTCTCCAAGGCTCTCTCTGTAGATCTGGGATGGGTCCAGATGTGTAATCACGCTTTTTTTCCACTACGCGATTGATTCTGGTGTGTACTCAAGGCTGAGGGCATGGATGGGCTCCCCAGGCCAGGAAGGAAGTCCTCTCTCACTCCACCTGGGAGGGGTGAACCAGAGCACAGCTGTCTAACCCCTGAGGTCACGCAACTCGAACTCCACAACGCTAAGACTTAACCACTTGACTCAGAAGCCCAAGCTCTCACTTACCACTAAGCTCCGCCGATTCGAGGCCTGTCTGACGGTCAACCACCTGGCCACATGCTGCCCTGCTTCTCTGAGCAGCTGGGGAAGTGTGGCGACAACACCTCGCTTTCAGACAGTGCTGTGGCTGGACCACCCCCTCGCTGGCCCACGAGGAACAGCGTGCACTCACAGCAGCGTCTACACGTAACCCAGAAAGGCAAGCCTCTTCCCATCTTGGACAGACATGCTACTTTTGATGGAAACACCAAAATGTGCCTCACACTTTTCCGGGGGCACGATGTCCTTGAACCGAGACCTCAGCACTCGTGCGGTAATGTGCTCAGAAGCAAGGTGCCCTTCATGACGGCCCCGAGGGGCGTCTGCCGTCCACACGTCTGCCTCTGAAAGGACCACGTCTCTCAGCCCACACCGACCAGGCACACATCAAGAGGCCTAATGTGGAGGCCAAACCAAGAGCCCGTGGCCCCAAGAGGGAGGGGCCAGGGAGGAACATGTGAGTGCATTTCGGCAGCCACTGGTCACCAAGGCCTCTCCGGGTCCCTCCTCCTCCTCGTGTGTGGAGGCTAGCCTGTCCCCCTGGAACAGGTGGCTGGGCAATGGGCTTGGGGCCCTGTGTGAGGAGCTGGGTTCAACATCACTAGAGGATGTGCGGACATCTGACTGGACCCTCCCCTCCCTGCAGAAAGCAAGACTCCAGGGCTCTGAGCCTCTCCTCAGTGGGATCTCAGCAAGGGTTTAGCATCCAGAGACCTGCGCACGTGGGGGATATCCACATGTTGGTCTTTGACTCCTTTATGTGCAAGGTTTATCCCGGTGACAAGGGCAGCGAGTTCCTTGGGGGGACGAGTACAAACCTCATCCTTGCCTCACCCACCGGCAGCATAGCTCCAGGCACAGGGAAAGGCCCTAGGGCTTAGTTAATATCCTGAAAGGCCATGCAGCACTCCTTCATTCATTAAGTCATGCACGTATCTATGGGGGGCCTGTAGTATGCCAGGGACCATTATGTCGCTTGGGGATTTGACTGTGCATAGAGATGTCCCTTTCCTCAGGGAGCTCTGATCCTGACTGAGGAGAAGAGACAAGAGAAAACACATGACCAGAGGTGACAGCAGGCTGAGGCCACAGTTCTACATTCGCCCAGGTCCAGGGCAGGCAGCGAGGGGTCAGACCTGACACACAGAGGCCCTGAATACTCAATGTCATCCCCACACAAGTCCTAGTCTGCACCCATCCTGGCGAGGATGGCCCTCGGACTCCACCTTCCCTCCCACGCCCAGCGACTTCCACCCCCTCCTCTGCCCCCCTGCCCTAGCCGAGGCTGTGTGCAGACCCCACCACCCACCCAGGCTGCACCACGGGTCTCCCGTCCCCGATTCCAGTCCTTTCCAAGTGCCCAGTCAAGCAGCCACATGGCAGTGACTAGGACCACATGTTCTGAGGCCAGGTTGACCCAGGTTCAAATCCACTTCCTGGCTGGGTGACCTGGGGTTAGTCACATTACTGTTTTCTTGTGTGTCACAGTCCCAGCCTCCCAGGCGGTGAGCACGATACAGGAGAGTGACCTGAAAGTCCTGCCTGGCACCTGGGATGCCAATTGCTCTCTAAGCATGAGCTCTTTTATGTGTCTATGGTCATGAATAATAATAAAGAAGTCCCTAGCTGACTCTCCCACTGCCCGCCAAGCCCAGCCCCTCACCCGGGACTTCAAAGTTCCTGGTCAGCTAGTTTCTTGCCTGTTGTGTTTTGGGGTGGCGGGGACAGATGTAAACTCACCAAGGTGAGAGTCTAGAGGGAGACGGGAGTGGGAGGCATCTGCACCAGACTGTGGGGTGGCCGTGCCAAGAGATGCAGTTCTGGGGAGTCAGAGGAGGCAGCCCTTGAACTGGGCCCTGAGGGATGCGGTTGGAGGTGGGGGTCAGGCTGGGACAGACGCCTCATGGTGGGGCACTGGCCGCCTGGTACAGGGAAGGAACTGCAGAGCAGAACAGAGCCACAGACTCCAGGTTGGCTATAGGGTTGCAGAGGGGATGCCCCATGGGCTCCTCTGGGACTGTGTGACCATCCGTGTGAGGCTGCAGCACAGGCCTGGCAGTGCAGTGTCCTGGAGGGCCAGGGATAACTGAGTTCACCACGATCACAGTGCTGGAGGGCACCGCTGATGAGGCTGGCCTGGGGACCCGTCATGGCAGTTCCTGCAACAGTGAAGTGGAGGGGTGTGGCACATGATGGTCAGATGGCCTCTGGGCCTCAGATACCTTGGGTAGAGCTACCGTGGCCTGGGCAGGCAGCACCCAGAAGCCAGGCAGGGCCCTCCCCGTGCTCTGGGTACCACACTTCCCAGCGAGGAGCCCGAGACCAGAAATAAAGGCGTGAGTGCCAGTTGCCAAGGCTGTTTGCCATGGCAACCCCAGGAGCACCTTGTGGGCCGGCTGCTGCAGGCACAGGGCCTGGCGGGCTCCTGCCGGCTCCTGCGCTCCCTCTGCTAAACAACCGCTCCACCAGGCGATCGCAGGGACAAAGCACGGCGGCAGAGCTATCTGTCAGGGGGCATCCATCTCCACCACGTAGGCTCACGGGCCCAGTTCCCAGACTGTGAGTCCCTGCTCCGTGGAGCCAGCCCCACCACACACACAGCCGCCAGCAACCTGTCCTGCCTCTGCTGGGGACCTGAAGGCATCCCCTGGCCTGCTCCCAGTCTGCTTCCTCACTGCCAGGTAAGGTCATGAAGCAAGGTGGTCTCCAAGGCACTCCCACCTCCGGAAAGCTCAAGGTAAAGTGTGTGTGCGTTTTGTATTTCACGTCATTGTGACAGTCAACACCACAGTGACAACTACCATGTGCTGGGCATTTACGACATGTCAGGCAATGCTGCAGCCTCATGTATCCTCTGCAGTTAGCTTAGGTTATCCTAAGCAGAGCCTACTACTGTCATTCCCAATTCTGTATATAAAGCAACGGGGCTCAGAGAGGGCAAGACACTTGCTCAAGGTCACACAACTAGTAAGTGGTAGAGGCCTGATTTAAACAGAAGGCAGTTAAACTCCAAAGCCTCGCGCTCTTAGTCACTGATGCTCCTCCTCTTCAAGCAGCATCTAACTGGATGTGGTTTCTAAGTCATCAGGGCAACACTTGCCAAGCCCGGGGGGTGCGGTGGGGGGGTGGGGAGATGCTTCTTGGCTCCCCCAGAAGTACAGAGGGGAGGGAATCAAGGTACTCGGAAGGAGGAATCTGGGGCCTGGACTGAATCAAGGGCCTGGGTTATATTTCCCTCTTTTTACTACAAGCCAGAGCTGCTACTGACCTGGCATTCCTCTGTACTTTTCAGAGACAGCCTTAACTGGTCTGACTAAAGTGTGTGCGACTATCAGCCCTAGATTAAAAAAACTAAGGCACACAGAAATTCAGGGTCTGCCCCAAGCAGGGACCAACCCTAGAATTCAAAGACTTCTGGGTCACCTAAACAAACAATTAGGGCCAACACCCGTTTGTTTACTGAAAAAACCAAGCATAACCACAGGCCTCCGAAGGATAATCGAGGATAATCAATGACATTGCCCTCCTGTCTGGTCTCCTACTCCAGGCATGGGTGGCAACTGAGTTTCTGTCCTAAGGGAAGGAGGGAGGGCCTGGGAGCCCAGATGCCCCAGGTGTCAACCCTGTGCCCAACCTGGCTGTTTGACC
This sequence comes from Carlito syrichta, assembly GCF_000164805.1. Classification (NCBI taxonomy): domain Eukaryota; kingdom Metazoa; phylum Chordata; class Mammalia; order Primates; family Tarsiidae; genus Carlito; species Carlito syrichta. The sequence continues at coordinate 563,072 of NW_007249108.1, forward strand.
TCAGGCCAGGCCCCTCCTTTCTGAGCTCTGTGAGCCCAGGCAGCTGACCCCAGGCCAGTCTCCCTCTGGTGGTCCTGAGCACCGGATGAGGGCACACACGGTCAATTCAAGGGCTGGGTGGGCCTGTGGGCGGTCAGGGCAGGAGGAAAATTAACCTGTCGGTGTGGTGATGGACCTCGCCCCAGGGTCCCAGGCTGCCCAAAGCCCGGCCACCCTGGTCAAGGGTGTCTCTCAGAGGACTGACCACCTTGCCCCGCCCCCAGAGCCAAAACTCACCCTCCAAGTCCTGACACTGGATGAGAGCTGGTGGGCAGCCAGAGGCCCTGAGCTTTGCCCACTAAGTGGCCTCTGCACTGCAGCACCCCCTCTTCTGGGAAAGGCAAGGTGGCCCTGGCCCTCCCCGAGGGCCCCTAGTCCTGGCAGGAGAGAGAGCTGCCCACGGCCAGGTTCAAGTCCCAGGCCAGACACTCACTAGCAGAGATTCTGAACCCCAACCTCCCAAACTCAACTTGGGCACTCACGAAATGGGGAAGAAAGCAGCTGCGGAGTTACCAGAGGAACCGTCCGACACACTCAAGTCTCCACGGATACACTGGACAGTCACAGTGATGGGACGCACCGTGCAGGTGGATGGGGCACGGGGCACGTGAGTCGGCACTGGCGGAAGCTAGGGTAGGAGGTGGGGGTCACACGCTGCTCTCGCCACAGTCTGCTTCTGCATGGGCTTGACATTTGCCATATGTTTAAAATACCAAGTTCTGCCGGGCTTGGTGGCTCAGCCTGTAATCCCGCGCCTTTGGGAGGCTGAGGTGAGTGGACTTCCTGAGCCCGCGGGTTCAAGACCTGCCTGGGCAGGCGAGACCTCATCTCTACAATAAATCAAAAAATTAGCCGGGCGTGGTAGTGCAGCTATTTGGAAGGCTGTAGTTCCAGCTACTTGGAAGGCTGAGGTGGAAAGATCACCGGAGCCCAGCAGGTCGAGGCTACAGTGGCTGGGAGCGGCCACTGCACTCCAGTCTGGGCCACAGAGTGAAACACCAACTCAAAAAATAAAATAAAATAAAATACAAAGTTCTTTTCAGAGAACCTGATGCCTCAACGTACAAACATTCTTCTACTCAGAAACTCACAACACCAGTCCAGGATTCAGATCGCTATCTCTTGCCCTCCAGAGCTGTCACCCCAAAGGTGGGGGTAAAGGCATGCACAAGACACCGTGGGGCAGTCAGCAGCATATGCTGTATGGGGGATGGGGCACAGAAACCGTGGGGCAGCTGGCGGCATGTGCTATGTGAAGGGTGGGGCCCAGACACTGAGGCACAACTGGTGGCACGCGCCACATGGGAAGTGGGGCACAGATCCATGGGGGATCAGTGGCACGTGCCACATGGGGGTTAGGGCCGAACAGTTCACTGAAAGGGCTTTTCAGAGGGGACAGGCAGCCAGCGGGCTTGGAGCTCAGGCGGCTATGAGTGCACCAAAGGGCAGGGAGGCTGGTGGGAAGAGGCCAGTGGAGAGGACAGTCCTGCTCCTCCCACGGGACTCATTAGTTTGTCCCTTATAGGCAACATAAGGATGGGAAAAACAAGTGGCGGCGCTCTGAGGAGGCAGAGGCTCACACATTCCTCACTCAGCGAGGGCTAGTCATGGGTCCACGTGATGGAGACACGTCTCCATAGTGGGAGAAAATGAAACAGACAAAACCCTGGCCTCATGGAGCATGGTACCCAGGAGTGACCCCAGCCCACACGGCAGTGACCTCCACGGGAGGATAGGTCTGCTACCCGGGCTTACTGCACGCCAGACAAGCGAGTCGGGCACTTTGAGGCCTTGCAGCCACCCGATGCCCGACGACCCTGCATGGCAGTCTTTCGTGACAGGCACTGTTTATCTGTATCTTCCCACCAGAGAAAAGGCCTCACAGCTATATCCCGGACTCGAGCCCAGAAGGGCTTCCAAAGCAAGCACTCTACCCTGCACCCGGCCACACCCAGTGCACAGGCTCACAGGTGGCAGGGAAGGCATCACCAGTCCAGGGATGCAGGAGCCCAGGCCTTGAGGAGGAAACATCCTGGTGTTCACTGGGAGGGCAGGACCCCAGAGGGAAAGCAGACAACTAGAAAGCCCGGGCCTCACTCTCCAACAGCAAGTCCTGGAGACCCAGGACACCCAGCCTCTAGTGTAGGTTTTAATTGAAAAGTACTGGGCGCTGAGCTGTCAAGCCATGAAGACATGGGGAGCCTTAAATGCCTAGTGCTAAGTGAAAGAAGCCAACTGAAAAGAAGACAGACTGCATGGCCCCAACTACAGGCCATTCTGAAAAAGGCAAAACTATGGAGACGGCAAAAAGATCCATGGTGGCCAGGAGCTGGGGGAGGGATAAAACAACAGGTGTGGCAGAAAATGTTTAGGGCAGTGAAACCACGCTGTGAGAGATTGAACAGCAGCACCAAGAGTGAACCCTCATGTATACTCCAGATTTCAGGTGTCATAACAAATCTATCACTCTGGTGGGAGATACCGGTAATGGGGGAGGCTAGGCAAGTTGGATGGCGGAGGTTTATGGGACATCTCTGCGCTTTCCTCTTAATTCTGCGGTGGGGGGGACAACGTCCTAGGGAGCCAAGGGAGATGTATGAGCAAGAGGGCGTGTCAGACAGGCACTCTAAGAGAACTGACCTGCCAGGAGGGCCCAGGGCGACTGGGAGAAGACAAAGTCTGGAGTACAAAGCTCTGTCTGGTAGTAACTGCAGGAATCCGGTTGTGCCTGGGCAGGGCCCCAGATCAGGGGGAACAGAATGTCAGTCTAATCCGACTAATTCTGTGTAGATGGAGCCTCCAGGGAGGGATGGAAATAAGGCCCTGACTACCTCAGAGGCTGCGGACAGATGGGAACCCACCCTGCTCATTCTCCTCCAAACGACTTAGTTTGGGTTCCCCTCACCCGCACTTAATAAGAAGTATGCTTCCCTTTTTTATGCCAAAAAGATCACATGCCTGAAAGAGAGCTCTATGCTTAATCCTGTCCTTAAATGCTCCAAAGAGAGAATTCCAGGTTCTCTGGGCAGCAGGTCAGGGCTCATTTTACATACATTCCTTGTATTATTTCATTCTGAGCCCTGACAGTTAGGGTCTGTTATCCCCACTTCAAGGGTTGAGAAACTGAGGCCTAGAGAAGCTAAGGGACTTTAGAGTTCTGTGTTCTCTCTATACAATGTGCCTTCAATTGCTCAAAGTGCAGGGGGTGGGGGGAGCCCCTGTCTTCAAAGAGCTTGGAGTCAGGTGGTCATCAGGGAACGGGGCCTTGCGACACTGGCCCTGCCACCTCCTCCAAGGTCATGGGGGGGGGGGG
>NW_007249108.1:566545-569579 GCF_000164805.1 Carlito syrichta
GGGGGGGGGGGGTTGCAGGTTTCTGCAAGTCAGGGAGCGCCCCAAGACTGTAAGGCCTGCACAGCTGCAGGACAGCACCTGCATGTTTTGGGTCTTTTGAGAGGATGAAACATAATGGTGCAGACAGAAAGCTCAGGAGACCGCCCAGACATTAAGGACTGCTCAGTGGACACCACTTGGGACACTGAGGAAGGGAGGAGGGCTGCAGAGGGCAGTGCCCTCGCCCAAGTCAAGTGCCCATGTGTACCACTGCTTCCGACTCAAGTCAGTGCTTCTTCTCTCATTCCAGAGAAGGGGAGGGTGACTCAAACGGCACGGTGGGACTCTGGCTGGCCTGCCCCGCCGGGGAGGAGGGCCCCGAAGTGAAGGGGAATATGAGTTGCCACAGCAGGTGGCCCTTGTCTTGCCTGGCCCCCACAGGCACCTGGTCACAGCACCAGCGGGGCCCCAGCTGACACGGGGTGCACACGGCCCCTCTGAGCTCTCCTGGCCTCACACAGAGAGGGAGTGGACAGATGCACAGGAAGGCCACCCCAGCTCGTTCCCACGTGTGTCAGGACTCTGACCTGGACAAGGAGTGAGTTAGTTGGCCCTGGCTTCAGGTGCCGCAGGGACAGTCTCACTCCGGACCCCACCAGGGAGCACCAAGACCTCAAGCCATTCTCCCTACTCTGCACATGGCAGGGGCCCCTTCTGGGCACCCAGTTCAGCTTTAGAACTAGGGTGGACAGGACACCAACTGCAAAATGGTGTTTCCAAGTTCACAGACACGGTGTTTCTCAGAGCAGGACCACAGATGGCCCCATCATCCTGGGGAAAGTCAGCGGCACGAGGAACCAAAGAATGCACGTCAGGACAGCAAGGGTGACAGAGTTTATTGATGAACAGACTGGCAGAAACGAAAGGCACAAGTACCAAGAGAGACACAGGTATGGGGAACCAGGTGTCCCCACACCGCGCCGGTGTGTGCTAGCACAGTCTGTCTAGAAGGCAGTCCAGGAATGGGTTTATCAAACACCTGCACAGTTCCTTTGATGGAGTTAAGTTCACTTCTAGGAATTTAAAGGAAGAAAAAAAAGACATATACACAAAGATATTCATTTTAGCATTGCTTACAATAGCAAAGTAAAAACTCTAAACAACTTCAAGGAGTAACAATCAAGGACTGATGAGATACATGTTGGTCCTACCTCAGTGAAACATCTGCAACCTGGAGCAACAGACCAGTGTGTTAATTTAAAAAAAAGAAGAAGACGACGAAGAAGAAATACTATATAACCATTAAGACATTAAGTAGGATATGTACTGACGTGTAAAAATGCTCACAGTGCATTGTCTGGAGGAGAAAGAAGTTACAAAACACAGGTTACAATTAGCAATTATATTTCAGGTTACAAATTAGTAATCCAGGACGACTCCATCCTTGTAAAAAAAGATGTGATCTATATAAATAGGAAAGAAAAAGGCCTGGGAATGTATATGAGAATTAATAGTGGTTATCCATCTTTGGGTCGAAAGACCCATTTCTCATTTTTTTCCCCTTATGCCTAGCAGTATTTCCCAGCAATTTAATACTGAAATATGTTTAAATGGTAAGGGGCTGAACAGAAGATTTCTAAAGTTCCGGCCAACTCTGACACTCTGGGCCTCTCCGGCCGGTGCCAGTGTTTAGCATGGGCTCACCGTGTGGCCCCTGGAGGCCGAGTCTTCACAGCAGCAGCCCCTGCGCTTCTCCCTCCCTCGCTGCCCACTGTCTCCCCACCCCCCACCCTGCCCAGCTGTCCCCTGCTGGCCTGGGAGCCTCCGCCGCAGCACCCGTGTCTGCACGCCATGTGCCTAGCTATAAGAACTCAGCACGCTGACAGGTGCTGCCCAGCACGGAGGGCCAAAGGCCTGAGCCCCAGCATGAGGATCCTGCCGGACAAGGACTCACACACACAGCGCTTGGCCTGTGCTTGACCATAACACACGGATGAAGAAACCCAGCGGAAGGGGGGGGAGCCGGGCAAGGGGACCGCGAGGAGAAAGCCGTGCAGGGTGGGTGGGGAGGGTGCTCCAGGCAGGCCACAGCCTGAGCAAAGGTGAACACCCGAAGTTCTCCGGGATACATGCCTCCAACCTTTCCAAGAAACTTTCGCAACCCTGTTCCGCTAAATTTCTGGACTTTGGCCCCAGTGGGTAAAAGTTAAGTCTCCTAAACAGAGGTCCTCCCTCTAATCTACCCCCAACAGCCATCAAAGACAACAAAACAATGAATTACCATCGCATCCACTTTCCCCAAAGCATCCACTTTCCCCAAAGCTTGAAACGGATGGGAGGGGAGGGGAGGGAAGGGCAGAGGAGGGCTGGAGGGGGGGAACTGGGAACAGCCAGGCGGTTCACATGCAGACAGGCTCACCCACCACACGCCACGGACTCCCGCAGGGCACCACAGCCCATTTGACGGCCGAGGAAAGCAGGCCGGAGGGTTCCCAGGGCTTGCTCGGGGTCACCCAGCCAGAGAGTGGGGGAGGCGACTCCGCTCAGGCCTTCTGACTCCAAGTCCAGTGCTATTTCGAGGGAACACACAGGACCTGGAGTCAGGAGCCCTGGGTGGCTCTGTCACCCGCTGGCTGCGTGGTCCCGCGCAAGCCGCTCGCCCTCACAGCCCCTTTCCCCAGCTGTAAAATGAGGCGGCCCCTCGCCCGCGCCGTCCCCGGGGCTGGGCTCCGGCGAGCTCGTCCCGTCACTGCATTTCCCAAGTTGGGCCGGCACAGATCGCCAGCAGGGCCGGCCGTCACGTGGTCAGGTAAAAAAAGCAAATGTCCCAGATTAACTTTCACTGTGCGGCTCCTGCTGACACCTGATTACCCGGTTTTCTCATTTCCGTGGGTGAAACATCCCTGCCGGCGAGGCTCCCGGGGCGGCCAAGGGGCAAATAATTCCTTACCACCGCTAGCCAGGCCCTGAGGACAGACTTGAACCTGGGCAGGTCCAGGGCGACCGCTCCCCACGGGCCATCACACACACACACACACACACACACACACACACA
>NW_007249109.1:0-967 GCF_000164805.1 Carlito syrichta
TTGTACAGATGAGGTCTCACCTGCCCAGGCGGGTCTCGAACCCGCGGGCTCAGGCAACCCACTCACCTCAGCCTCCCAAAGGCGTGGGATTACAGGCTGATCCACCGAGCCCGGCTGAAATTCCGCTTTTTAAATTGAACTTCGATTCCAGCTCACATGCAGGGTTTCCAACAACTTAAGTGTCTGCAAAGAAGGAAGTCTGTAGCTTCTAGCCGCAAAGAAGGAAGCTTATCGCAGAGTCCTCCTGGGAGCAAAGGGTGCTGGGTGCCTTCTTGGTGTCTGTTGCTTTTAAATGGTAAAGCAGAAAGAATTCCTAAAACCCTGCACTGGGCACTTCTCTCCCCAATCGCCCAGAACATTATTTTTCAAACAGTGCATACCTATGAAGTTAGGACTGATCTATGGGCAATGAGAACCCTCACAGTGTGGGAAAATGGTGTTCATGTTAGGCTACAGTGCAGAACCATTCACAAAGAAAATGGAAGGCTCTAGCTTAATTCCACAGACTTCTTTCCTGACTGCCCTTCAACAAGAAGTGTGGGTTTTGGTCTCTTTCAGCTCACAAATTCCATGATTTCTCTGTGATGACAGCAAATCAGAGTGGGTATAAATGGCCACTAACCTCAAGGTGAAGATTCTCCTCTGAACTTGACTTTAGAAAGCATGGTCCGCCTGTCTTGTGCTTCAGAAGCCTGGTTTCACAAGCTCCCTGTGAGCTGGAGAGAGGGCTAGGGTGTGCCAAAGCCAAGAGAGCAATGGTTGCAGAGGCCTATCTACAGCAGCCTCCTCCTTCCCCTCATTCACTTGCTGGTGCCGGACTCCGGAGCAGGACACTGATGGTCTCGGTTTCATTTGCCCTGGCACCAGAGAGTGAGCTCGTTAGGTCCCTCACCTGATGAGACAGCGGCAAGTGTGTTACACTCTCCACCTTTACAAGGGTTTTACGACACCAAGAGTCCCTCTTAAG
>NW_007249109.1:2093-5530 GCF_000164805.1 Carlito syrichta
GCCAGGGACTAGAACTCCACAGTACCTGTAGCTGTGTCATCCTCCAGTCCTTTTTATAGACTCTGTTGAATTTAGCTTGCTAGTATTTGTTGAGGACTTTTGCATCTATATTCATAAGAAATGTTAATCTGTAATTTTTTTCCTTGTAACGCATTTGGTTTAGGAATCAGGGTAATATCAACCTCATAGAATGAGTAGTTAGGAAATGTTCTTTCCTCATTTATATTTTGAAAAGCTTTTATGAAGAATTGGTGTTAATTCTTTAAATATTTGGAAGCTTCACCGATGAAGCCATCTGGTCCTGAGCTTTTCCTTGTGGGACGTTTTTTGATTTACTGACTCAGCCTCTTTACTTGATATAGGTCTATTCAGATTTTCTATTTTTTCTCAAGTCAGTTTTAGTAGTTTGTATCCTTCTGGTAATGTGTTCATTTCATCCACTGTATCTAACTTATCTGCCTACATTTTTCATAGTTTTCCCTTATAATCCTTTTTTGTCTGTAAGGTCATAGTAACATTCTTTCTTCCATTCGATTTTAATAATTTGAGTCTTTTTTTCCTTAGCAGTTGTCCTGGGGATTACCAGTAACATCTTAATTTCTAACATTCTAGTTCAGATGAATAACAACTTAATTTCAATAATATACAAAAACTTTGCCTCTCTAAAGTTCCACTCTCACCCCCTCCTTTATGCTGTTACTGTCTTACATTATATCTTTATACATTTTGTGTTCACCAACATAGGTTTATAATTATTGTTTTATGTAGTAGTCTTTTAAACCAGATAGGAGAATAAAGGAATTATGAACAAAAAAATATACATTTAACCTGTCTTGCTTATAGTCACCTTTACTGGTGCTCTCTATTTCTTCAGGTGGATTCAAGTTAGTATTTCTGTATCTTTTCTGTGCCACACTTTTGGAAAAGTTAGTATTTCTATAGGGCAGGTCTTCAGATAACAAACTCTCTCAGGTTTTGTTTCTCTAGGAATGTCTTAATTTCTTCTTCATTTTCAAAGGATAGTTTTTCCAGTTGCTGAGTTTTTTCTCTTAGCACTTCAGATATTCCATCTCACTGCCTTCTGTCCTCCACTATTTTTGATGATAAATCAGCTATTAATTTTATTGAGGATCCCTTATATATAATGAGTCGATTTTCTCTTTTTTCTTTCAAGATATTGCTTTTGGTTTCTGTCAGTTTTATTCTAAAGTGTCTAGATGTGGAACTTATTGAATGTATCCTACTTAAAGTTTCTTGAGCTGCTTGAATGTGTAGATCAATGTTTTTCATCAAGTTTGGAAGTGTGAGAGCATTATTTCTTCAAATACTTGTTCTACTCCTTTTTCTTTATCTTGTTGCTCCCAGACTCTCATTAAGTGTGTGTGAGTAAGCTTGATGGTGTCCACAAACATGTCTCTGAGACTCCATCTTTTTTCTTTTATTTCTTTTCTTTTCTTTTTTTTTTTTGAGACAAAGTCTTACTCTGTAACCTGGGCTGGAGTGCAGTGGCTCAGTCATAGCTCCTTGTAACCTCAACCTCCCAGGCACAAGCAATCCTCCTGCCTCAGCCTCCTGAGTAGCTAGGACTATAGGCATGAACCACCATGCCCAGCCAGTTTTTTTATAAAGACAGGGTCTTTCCAGGATTCCCTCGCTGGTCTTAAACTCTTGGTCTCAAGAGATCCTCCCACTTTGACTTCCCAAAGCACTGGGGTTACAGACATGAACCACCATGCCCAGTTATCTATTTATCTTTATACATTCTTTTTTAATTTCTGTTCTTCAGAAATTATTATCTCAATTGATCTTCAAGTTCCCAATTATTTCTTCTGCCTGCTCAAATCTGCTATTGAGAACCTCTAGTAAATTGTACATTTCAGTTGCTATACTTTTTACCTCAAAGAATTTCTGTCTTTTTTTTTTTTGGATGTTGTTTTCATTTTTTGTTTTTCTTTTTTTGAGTACGATTCTCACTCTGTCACCTAGTCTGGAGTGCAGTGGCATACTCACTGCCATCACAGCCTTGATCTGCTGGGCTCAGGTGATCCTTCTGCCTCAGGCTTCTCAATAGCTGGAGCCACAAGCATGTACTACCACGCCTGGCTAAGACCTAAACAAGGTCTTGCCAAGTTGTCCAGGCTGATCTCGAATCCCTGGACTCAGGCAATCCTCTCACTTCCACCTCCCAAATTGTGGGATTACAGGCGTGAGCCACTGTGCCTGGCCAGAGTTTCTATCTGGAGAAAGAGAAACAGCTTATATAATTTCTGTCTTAGTATTGATATCCTCTATTTGATGAGAAATTGTTCTCATACTTTATTTCTTTAGACTACAGCACTAAATGGTTTCCCTTATGTCTTTCAACATATTTTTAGATAACTAAATTAAGTATTTTTCTAGGAAGTCCAATGTCTGTGTTTCCAACAGGTTTTTCTGATATTTTCCCTATTGTATATGGGCCGAATGTTGTTTTCTTATGTCTCCTGTAAATTTTTATTAAAAAATGGATATTTAAATAATATAAGATAGCAACTCTGGAAATCAGATTCCTGTCCGGGTTTGGTGTTGCTGCTGTTTGTTGTCATAGTTGCTATTCTTTATGTAGTGGCTTTTCTGAACTAATTGTGTCAAGTCTTGTATTCTTTGTCATTTGTGGCCAATGAAGTCTCTGCTTGGTTGGCTTAGTGATCAGCTAATGATTGAACAGAGATTTCCTTAAGTGCCTGGGACCACTGTCTCCTAGTTTTCACCAAGGAGCTCTGTGTGCATGTTGGGAAATACCTTCAGCACTCAGCCAAACAGTTTACAGTTCTGCCTGAGCTTTCCTTCCTGCTCATGCAGAACCTCAGATCAGCCAGGAGTGAGAGTTTAGGTCTTTCTGACCATGCTCACAGCCCTATGTATGTGCATGACCATCCAGACTCCCAGGAATATGTCTCATGGTCTTTCAGGTTCCCAAGCAGAGACTTCATTGGCCACAAATGACAAAGAATACAAGACTTGACACAATTAGTTCAGAAAAGCCACTACATAAAGAATAGCAACTATGACAACAAACAGCAGCAACACCAAACCCGGACAGGAATCTGATATGTGGGAAGATCAGATATGTGGGAAAGATATGTGGGAATCTTACAGAACTCCTATGGACATCTCATTCCTTGGCTTCTCCTGTCAAAAATTCTGATTATGGCTGGGCTCGGTGGCTCAGCCTGTAATCCTGTGCCTTTGGGAGGCTGAGGTGAGTGGATTGCCTGAGCCTGCTGGTTCAAGACCCTCTTGGGCAGGTGAGACCTCATCTCTACAATAAATCAAAAAATTAGCCGGGCATGGTAGCGCGCACCTGTAGTTCCAGCTACTTGGAAGGCTGAGGCGAAGGATCGCTGGAGCCCAGTAGGTTGAGGCTGTGGTGGCCAGGAGTGGCCACTGCCCTCCCG
>NW_007249110.1:0-1125 GCF_000164805.1 Carlito syrichta
GCAGGCACTACCATGCCCAGCTGATTTTTTGATTTATTGTAGAAAAGAGGTCTCGCTGCCCAGGCGGGTCTCGAACCCGTGGGCTTAGGCAATCCACTCAACTCAGCCTCCCCAAGGTGCAGGATTACAGGCTGAGCCACCGAGCCCGGCTACACTTCTTATTTCTGAATTCTCAGGGCCTAATACTCCATTTGATTATGCTAAATGATCATCAGTGTAGGACATAAAATGCAATAAATTTTGAGCTTGTTGAAGTAGTGTCACATCAAAAATATCAAGTTTAACAAAGAACTAGATAGAGGCTATCATGATTTGTTTTTTATCTATAGACAAGCTTTATAAATTATTCACATACTCATTCAGAATATAAAAACCTCTTCAACACATAGGCTGTTCAGCTTGATCATATTCTGATATACTGCAAGTCATAATTGAATCATGAAACTGATTATAATTATGTATTTTAATGATCTCTTCCAGAATGTATGATTGCCTCAAAATGTTGTATTTAAAAAGAGGAAAAGAGGCAGGGAACTTGGCAACCGAGCCAGTCAGACTATGTGAGTCCCTGTGTGAGTGAGTGAGTGTATGGAAAATTTTGTGTATGTGCTGGTGAGCAAGTGGGCATGTGGGTGGCTGACTGAGTGAGGGCTGGGGACCTAGCAGCCAGGGCTCTCCTGGTGCAGCAGCTGGTGCCACAGTGGCTGAACTTGGGCCCTAGTGATTCCCAGGATGCAGAAGTCAAGCACCATTTTCTCTTTTTTTTCTTTCTTTTTTTTAAAATCAAGCAAGAAAATGCTGGGAGAGACTAAGTGTGGCTCGTGAGTGGGTGACCAGGCCCGTTGTGCAACAGCAGGTGCTGCAGCTTCTCTACTTCATCCCTGGCTCTTCTGGGGTCACAGAAATGGAACATCATTGTTTTTTCCAAAATAGACAGAAGTTTTTTTTGGAAGAGTGGCAGGGAAACACTACTGTCCCAGGCACTCCCTCACCATTGAAACAGGAGAGAGACTGCTCTGGGCTTTCATCATGACTTCAGCACCTTGCAGGGTGCTGGAAGGGGCTGCAGACAGAGTCCAGAGGCAAGTTCCCACAGAAGAGGACAAGAGTGGCACCCCACCACCA
>NW_007249110.1:1512-3022 GCF_000164805.1 Carlito syrichta
ATGAGAGTAGGAGGAGAGAACTGCAGCCCCACCCACCTCTACTCAAAATGAATCTTCCCTGCTTTGTTCCCTGAGGAGAGAGGGAAAGAGATGGTTCTGCAGGAGAGACCTGATTAGAGGAACAATCACAGAGTCCCCCACAGAAGGGCAGATTTTTTAGTTTGTTTGTTATTGTTTTTGTTTTGTTTTTTAAATTTTCAATTATTTTTTAATTAAAAAAATTTTTTTGACTGTTTGCTTGTTAGGTCATTTATTTTAAAAATATTTTTCCTTTGCTCATGAATGTGCATGTGAGGGTTTGAGCTGCATCCCTCCTCCCCCACAATTTTTTTTCTTTTTATTTTCTTTTTCAGTTTCTTTCTTCCTTTGTTGTTTTCTGTTTTTGGGTTTATGTGAATGATTGAGTGTTCATTTTTCAATTTTATTTTGATTGTTGGTTTTTGTTCTTTTGTTCTTCTGGGTGTTTTTTGTATTCATTTTTATAGTTTAAGGGGAATGAAATAGATGTGTGAGAGTTTGACCTGAATGCCATTTTTTTCCCTTCGGTCTTGTTTTTTTTTTTTTGAGTTGGAGTCTCACTCTGTCATCCAGACTCCAGTGCAGTGGCCGCTCCCATCCACTGCATCCTCAAGCTGCTGGGCTCCAGTGATCCTTCTGCCTCAGCCTTCTAAGTAGCTAGAAGTACAGGCGTGTGCTATCACACTGGGCTGAATTTTTTTTATTTTTTTATTGCAGAGATGAGGTCTCGTGAAGTTGCCCAGGCAGGTCTTGAACCTGCAGGATCCAGTAATCCACTCACCTCAACTGTGCGAGATTACAGACTGAGCCACTGATCCCAGCTGGTCTTTCTGTTTTCTTCTCTAATCACTTTGTGTGTGTGTTTAGTTTTCTTGGGGGTCTTTTAGTTGCTGATTGCTTTCTTTTTCTTTTTTGTTATTCCAGTTTGTTTTGGAGTGTGTGTATGTGTTCAATTGCTTTTGCAGAGGTTTCTGTTTTGCATTGTCATATACAGTGGTAGTGAGGAGTGGGTCTCAGGGAATACATGCCACAATAAGTGAACATTTTAATTTGCAAGTGATATCATGGTAGAGACCAGTTCAGGGTACCCCAAAGGTGGAGATGGCATAGGCGATTAGGGGGGAAGAAGGAGAAAAAGAGAGAGAGAGGAAGAAAGAGACTGGATCCCTGTCTAGTACAGAAGCCATGAGTGTGTGGGAATTACAACGGGTCTTTTATACACAAAGTCAGATGTGGGAGGGGTGTCCCCCACCCACCAGAAATGTTAATCCATGAAAACTTAATCAATGTTTGCCTTTAAGCCATTTTCATATGATAATCTTAAAATCACATAACAAAGGATAAACTAATCTATTACTGACATATTCTATAAACCTTTTTCATCCTAAGTTGATTGATTTATGCCAAGTTAAACAATTCTATAGAAGTTTAAGTATTTACTTTACAAATGAAAGTGGCCCATCCCAGAATGTTTGGAATGTGGCCCAGTCCA
>NW_007249110.1:3934-12336 GCF_000164805.1 Carlito syrichta
ATATCAAGAGACCAAACCTACATCTGATTGGTATCCCAGAAACAGAAAGAGAAAAGGAGAACAACTTGGAGCAAGTATTCCAGGAGGTAATCCAAATAAACTTTCCCCATCTCACCAGAGATGTGACCAGCCAAGCACAAGAGATACAGAGAACCCCCACAAGACATCAAATGAGAAGACCAAACCCTAGACACATATTAAGTCACTTACACAAAGTAGTCACAAAAGAAAAAATCCTAAAGGCAGCAAGAGAGAAAGTCAGACTACCAACCAGGGAAAACAGTCAGAATAGAAGCAAACATATCAACAGAAACACTACAGGCAAGAAGGGACTGGAGCCCTATATTCAAAGTCCTTGAAGATGAACAACCTCAACCAAGAATTTCTTTTCCAGCCAAGCTCAGCTTCATCAGTGATGGAGAATTTAAATCTGTCCCAGACATCCAATCCCTAAGAGATTATGCAGCTTCCAGACCAGTTCTACAAGAGACACTTAAATAGGGATTAAGCACAGAAGAAAGAAAAAAAAAGATTGGTTACTCAGCTCCCAGAATAACAGCAGAGCACAGAATCAGGAGAGAATTCAGCACAACAAGAAACTAGAAAATACATGCATACATTAATCCCAAAGCCTAAAACAACAAAGGAAAATCTTTATAACAACCTCATGACAGGGATAAACAATCATATTTTAATAATCAACCTGAATACAAATGAACTAAATGCACCACAGAAAAGATACAGAATGGCGGACTGGATAAGAAACCATGACCCAATTATTTGGTGCATCCAGGAGACTCATCTCACTTCAAGGGACACACACAGACTCAAAGTTAAAGGTTGGAAAATGAGTTTCCAGGCAAACGGATTACAAGAGAAGGTAGGAGTTGCAATCTTAATATCAGAGAAAACAACCTTAAAGCTATCAAAAATTTAAAAAGATGCAAAATACACTATGTAGTGATAAAATGTTCAAACCATCAACAAGAACTATCCATCCTAAGCAATTGTGCACCCAACACAGGTGCACCAGCATATATAAAACAATTACCAAGTAAACCAAAAAAAGATACTGACTTTTACACTATGATAGCAGGGGTCTTGACTACCCCACTGACAGCCATAGATAGGTCACTGGGCAAAAAAGTCAACCAAAAGATTCAGAGTCTAAACTTAGCACTCAACCAAATGGACTTAATAGACACCTACAGATTATTCAACCCAACAACCACAGAAAATACATTCTTCTCATACCACATGGAACATACTCCAAGATTGATCACATCCTTGGCCATAAATAAAGCATAAACAAATTACATAATGTTGAAATCTTTCCATGCATATTCTGATACCACAGTGAAATCAAAATACATATTAACAGCAAAATCATTTCACCAAAGCCCACAAAGACATGGACAATAAATACCAAGATGCTGAAAAACTACTGGGTCAACACTAAGATAAAATCAGAATTTTACAGATTCCTGGAAACAAATGAAAATGAAGAAACATCTTCCCAAAATCTCTGGGATGCCTTGAAAGCAGTTATCAGAGGGGAATTTATATCTCTATGAGCACACATCAAGAAAATAGAAAGATCAGAAGTCGAGAGCCTAACAAATTCCTTAAAGGAACAGGAAAGAGAAGACCACCAAACCTCAACTTTAGCAGAAGAATCCAAATCTCAAAAATAAGAGCCCAAATATGGGACATAGAAGACAAAAATATCATAAAAATTATCAACAAAACTAAAAGCTGGTTCATTGAAAGAATTAACAAGATTGATGGAACTTGGATGAGAATAACTAAGAAAAAGAGAGAAAAAGTTCAAATAAACCCAAGCAGAAATACAAAAGATCAAATCACAAGTGTCCCCGAAGAAAAATAAAAGATTATCAGAGATTACTCTGTGTACCTGTATGGAAACAAACTTGATAACCTAAATGAAATGGAGGACTTTCTGCCATCAAACAACCTCTCCAGTTTGAAACAAGAAGACATTGAGATACTAAATAAACCAATAAAAGCCCAGGAAATTGACTCTATCATACAAAAACTGCCTACCATAAAAAGCTCTGGACCAGATGGCTTTTCAGCAGAATTTTACCAAACGTACAAGGAGAAGCTGATACCAAGCCTACTGAAAGTATTCCAGACAATTGAGAAGAATGGAATTCTGCCCAAATCATTTTACAAAGCTAAAATCACACTGATACCCAAACCGGATAAAGATCTATCAAGAAAGAAAACTACAGGTCAACATCCTTTATGAACTTAGATGCAAAAATCCTCAACAAGATTCTAGCAAATTGGAACCAAAAACACATCTCAAAAATCATCCGCCATGACCAATTAAACTTCATCCCCAGGATACAAGGCTGATTCAACATTTGCAAGACCATAAGTGTCATTAAATACATCAATAGATGAAAACAAGAACCACATGATTATCTCAATAGATGCAGAAAAGGCTTTTGATAAAATCCACCATTGCTTCTTGATAAAAATTCCAAACACCTAGTAATATAAGGAGCATATCTCCAAATAGTAAGTGCCATCTACAACAAACCCACAACTAACATACTGCTAAATAGACAGAAGCTGGAAACATTTCCCATGAAAACTGTAACAAGACAAGGTTGTCCACTCTCAACCCTCGTGTTCAATATTGTGTTGGAAGTCATAGCTCGGGCAATTAGAATAGAGAAAGAAATCAGGGGTATCCAAATAGGAAAAGATGAAGTAAATTTATCACTCTTTGATTATGATATGATCCTATACCTTGAAAATTCAAGAGAATTGTCAAAAACCTGCTTATACCAATAAAGGACTTTGGCAAAGTCTCAGTGTTCAAAATAAATGTGCAAAACACCATTGTATTCCTATACACCAACAACAAGTAGACAGAGACCATAATAAAAAGCACAATTCCATTCACAGTAGCCCCCCCAAAATGAAATACCTCGACATCATCCTAATCAGAGGAGTCAAAGACCTTTATAATGAGAACTACAAAACACTGCTCAAAGACATCCAAAAACATACAAAGAAATGAAAAAATATTCCATGCTCATGGATAAGAAGAATCAGCATTGTTAAAATTTCCATCCTACCCAAGGCAATCTACTGATTCAATGCAATACCCATTAAGTTACCAACATCATTCTTCTCAGAACTGGAAATGACAATACAGAAATTCATATGGAAAAATAAATGACCACGAATAGTCAATATAATCCTTAGCAAAAGAAACAAAGCAGGAGGTATCACACTTCTAGACTTCATACTTTACTATAAGGCTACAGTAATCAAAACAGTCTGGTATTGGTACAAGAACAGGCACACAGACCAATGGAATAGGATAGAGATTCTGGAAGCAAAACCTCAATTCCTCAACCAACCCATCTTTGACAAAGCCTCCAACAACAACCACTGGGGAGATGAGAACCTATTCTGTAAATGGTGCTGGGAAAACTGGCAGACCACATGCAGAAGATTGAAACAGGACCCCTACCTATCACCATATACAAAAATTAACCCTAAATCGATCAAAAACTAAAACATAAAACTTCAAACTATAAGAATGTTAGAAAGTGCAGTAGACACCCATATGGAAGTTGCAACTGGCAACCAACTCCTAAATAAGATAGACAATGCGGACCTCATCAAGTTAACAATCTTCTGCAAATCAACAGACACAATCAAGAGATCAGGGAGACAGCCCACAGAATGGGAAAAATATTTGCCAACTCTATATCTGACTAAGACCTAACATCTAGAATCTACAAGAAACTCAAATGTGTCAAAGATAAAAAACAAACAGCCTCTTTAAAAAGTGGACAAGAAACATGAATAGACACTTCTCAGAAGAAGATATATGGGAAGCCAACAGACATATGAAAAAGTGTTCAGCCTCACTCATCATCAGAGAAATGTAAATCAAAACCAAATTAAGATACCACCTAACCCCAGTAAGAATGTCCATCATTAATAAAACAAACACAACAGATGCTGACCAGAATGTGGAGAAAAAGGAATGGTCCAACACTGTTGGTGGGAATACAAACTAGTGCAACCTCTTTGGAAGACAGTGTGGCAATTTCTGTAAGAACTAGAAATTGACCTTCCATATGACTCAGCAATTCTCCTATTGGGAATATACCGGGAGGAACTCAAATCATTCTACAAAAAAGATGCCTGCACATGTATGTATGTTGTAAGTCTATTCACAAAAGCAAAAACTTGGAACCAACCATGTTGTCCATCGAAGCAGGACTGGATAAAGATAATGTGATACATAAACACAATGGAATACTATGCAGTCATAAAGAAGGACAAATATAAGGACTTCGCAGCATGAACTTGGGTGAATTTGGAGTTGATCATACTCAGTGATCTATCACAGAAACAAAGAACACAGTATCATATGTTCTCACTCATAAGCAAACCTTGAACAATTATAATACTATAAGAAAGTGTTTGGCAGAAATAGGTAACTGTCAGGGGAAGAGAGTGGGATTGGCAGTTGAGAGAAACTATTAGGGGAGGGAGGGGCATACATCATGAACAGGGGTACCTGCATAATCAATGTTTGTATACCTAACCATGGATTGTACCCCACATCGTTATAATAAACAATAATAAAAAAAGAAATAATAATAATAAAATAATAAGAATGAAATAACAATAATAATAAAAATGAAGAAAAGGGGAAAGCCTGTTGAGTAAAGAAGAGATTAAAGCAAATATTTGACTGTCAATAGCATTTCTGATTATCCCTCTAAAATTAGAACATCTTTCTTTCAAGCTTAATGCAAAAGTTTCAAGATTGCATAAAATAATTGGTTTTCTGCTCTGAAATACTTTCAGAGCTCATAAATACAAAAATTATTTGTGATGACAAAAAAAATTAAGAAAATGTGACCCAAGGAGAACAGTTAAAAAAAGATAGTGAAACAGTGAGATATGTGTGACTAAACATTTCTATGTAATTAACGATATCATGAAAAATGGCAAATGTAGAAAAACCCTTTGAATCAGAACTTGTAACAGGATAAAGATGCTCATTCATATTTTACTAGACCACACCTAAATGTGGTGTCAAAGGGCCAGAAAGAGAGTAGAAATGAAGTAATTATAGTGTCTAATTTTTGACACTGTTAAAGATAGTGCTGGTTCTGGAATTATGTCAACCAAGTAAAAATATGTAATAAAGACTTGGAAGCTCTTTCTTGGTTGACTGGTAACATTCTCAATGAGGTGTGAAAGCTGATTTACCTTACTTATAGTTGCTGTTCAGTTAATATTTCTTAACACTCATTATACAACTGGAACCAGTTCACACAAAAAATTATTCTCTACTGATAAGATAACTCTCATGTGTGCTCTACAAACATATTAGTGGGAATATATATTCAATTTCAATCTATTTAATGGGGATCTTTATCTAAAGAAAGAAAACTTTTGTTATGCTTCCTTTGGATTCTAGAGGGAATACGTCTTATATCTAGGAGTACTAGACTTGGTCCACCCCAAATAACAGGTATTCTGAATGGGACATAGAGCTATGTAATGCACTGCAACAGCTAGTGCCTTTACGCAAGCAGCCCCACTACTTGAGCCAGAAATGATACGGATGACATGAAAAACACAATCAAGTATCTGGATATCATCAACACTTAGAAAACTCTGCACACAAATAAGTTAATGATATTATTATCTAAGATATACTGTATTGTAAGCTACAAGAAATCTCAATTTTAAAATCATAATCAAATTCATCAAATAATATAAAGTATATTCTATCAGAACAAGGGAATTATATTAGAAGTAACAAAATAATCTAAAACTAACTAAATATTTGAAACTAAATAACACACAATTGAGCAAAATAAAAGGGAAATTAAAGAGTACTGTAAACTGAAAGAAAGCATGTCAAACTTTGCTGAAGAGAAAAAGTAGTGAATATAAATCCTTAAATTTAAAGCACAAAGTGTGTATATGAACAAAGAAAGTAGGTGAAACAATACCCTCAGGTTTAACCTTGACATCTCAGTCAAAGAAGAATAAGATTAAAAGCAAGTCATTCCCTTAGAAAAGTAACATCCATAAAAATGCAGGAATGTAATGAGCACAGGTGTATGTTTGAACACTTAACATCATGACATTCTATTAAAATGACTATTAGAAGCATCACAAGATAAAATACTAAGAAAAATTTGGTAGATTGTCTTATCTGAGAACTCTGCAACAGGAAAGGTCAAATAGGATTATTCAACAATGCTATGATGTGGTGTACATATTTGAGACTCCTAAGAGCCTGACCAAAAGTCAAAACTCACACACTATAGGCAGCTAGCATTCATCTGATGGTTGGTGATAGTGATGGTCACTAGGCAAATGCAGAAAGATGTGCCCTGAAGATCTTCATTGACAGCTGGTGATGTCAGGACACCCTAGGGTCCCTTCTCCATGACATGATTGACACTTGCTACAGCTTTGAGTGCAGCAGGGAACTTTAGTGACTGCTTCATCAAGGATGTGGTAGCCACTCACTGGAGACTCTGTGGGGCATGAGCATCCTAAGTGGTGAGGGACAAAGATGCTCCGGTAGGCTGTCCTGGAATGCCTTGGCTACTGTTTATACAAAAGATATACCTGTGCCAATGACTGAAGCATTATAACCTCTTTCTCAAAGGATCTCCACCATTTTCTATTTAGAACACATAATGTATACTTGTCCTCTGGTCACCAGTACAACTATTTCAGCTGCATTGAGAGATTCAGTCTCCTGGGAGGTTCATGTTTGGAGTTGTCACATTTACAGTGTCCTCACAGCAGCATCTTCATCTTCCAACTGGTGTTTGTGAGGTGAAATCAATAGCATTTTAGATGTATGTATGTTCCCATTTGTGAATATGTGGAGAAATATACTCTGAAGGTCTGTCATTCTTTGTACATTTTACAAATTCCTTGTTGAAAATGATTTTTCTTTGGTTTTTTGGTTTAAGAATATGTTTATGCTAAGCATGGAATATCTTGTCTAGAAACAATCATGCTAAAATGATTTATTTATTTAACTATTTTGGGATCATATTGTTCTGTTGATTAAAATATGTTGCTCATTTTGATTATATCATTACATATAACTAAGTGCACATAGTTCAGAAACATTTTTACATCATTACTTTAAGTGAAATCTATGAAAATTTATATTTTTCTATGTAATTATTGGTATAATATAGGAATCAAATTCGTTTTCAAGAAATGACAACTAATAACTGTTTTTATGAGTTGGAGTCTCACTGTGTCACCCAGGCTGGAGTGCAGTGGCATACTCATGGCCACCCCAGTCAGCTGGTAACTTTTATTTTCTTCTTATAACAATATAATACCAAAGGAGTCATATTGAATACATCATTTCACTTAAAAAGGAAAATGTATGTACATTTCCTGGTACAAATGTGTAGTAACTAAAAGGCCAACACAATCACTGTGGAACTTATTAAAAATGACAAGAATAAAATACAAAGTAATATACTAATTACTTCAGAAAGTGAAGGGAGAAGTAAAGACCAGGTTGTAATAAGAAAATATTCCATTTACAATAGCTGAAAAAAGATACCTTGGAAAAAACTTAACCAGTGTGGTGAGTAATCTCTACATTGAAAACTATAAACTATTAATGAAAGAAATTGAATAAAACACAAATGGAAAGATATCCCATGTTCATGGAATGAAATATTTAATATCATCAAAGGTTGTGAATTCTGAGAATCCATATCAAACGACAAGCAGACAACAAACAAATAATTAAAACACAATGACAGACAGCACTTGTCTGGACCAAGTCAGAAGAGTTATAGATCCCTGGAACAACCTCAGGGCAGAAAACCAGAAGACTTTATTCAGGTAACATCTGCTTTTCAATACTCAGAAGTTCCAGGTTTTTTCACTAGTAAGAAAGGAGTGTTACATGCTGATTGGCACACTATTAGTCTATTAGCCTTTAGAGTCTCATAGAGTATTACCATACATGGACTGGGGTGGCAGATGCAAAAGACTCACCACAACTGGAGGGTGATTCTTTGACAATCCTGGTGGGTTGGTCTCCACCCAGACTGAAGGAAATCCCTGCTGTAACTGTAGAAGAAAACTTGACAGAGCATTCTCAGTAGAGGATTTAGAAGAAGTCAAAAGATATTCTTCAGAGAGTGGAAAAGTTAAGAGCAGCTGATAAGCAGTAGGAAAAAACATTTCAGTTTCATCAGGTGAACATACAATAGTGGCTTTTAATTTTTGAAGTAAGTCCTGGCCTATAAAAAGAAACAGGCAGTCTGGAGCTATGAGAAATGAATGGGTGACTCATTTCTGTCCCAAATTGGCAGTCTGGTCAGAAGTTA
>NW_007249111.1:0-752 GCF_000164805.1 Carlito syrichta
TATTTAACATGGTACTAGGAATCCTAGTCAGACAATTAGGCTAGAAAAATAAATAAGATGCAACTAAATCAGAAAGAAAAAAGTAAAACTGTGTTTGTTTGCAAATGATGTATTCTTATATATAGAAAAGTCTAAAGACTCCAGAAAAAACTGTTAGAACTAATAAACTAATCAGTAAAGTTACAGGATAGAAATCAATACAAAAAAAATCAGTTACCTTTCTATATCCTAACAATAAACGATTTGAAAAAGAAGTCAAGAATGCAATTCTTTTTACAATCTTATAAAAAATAATACAGTTTAAAAATACATTTAACCAAGAAGGTGAAAATCTCATATGCCGGAAATTGCATAAAATTGATGAACAAAATTAAAGAAGACATAAACAAATAAAAAGACATGTGTTCATAAATTGCAATAATTAATATTGTTAAAATGTCAATACTATGTAGATTTATCTATAGATTCAATGCAGACCTTATCAAAGTCCCAATGACTATTTTTACAGATATTGAAAAATTAACTCTAAAATTCATATGAAGTCAGAAAAGACCAAACATACCCAAATCAATCTTGAAAAGGAATAAGATATTACCTCAATCTTGAAAAAGAATAAGATATCAGTATAGATATTAACAAAAACAAAAGACAGATATTAATAAAGAATGCAAAATGGCACAGCTGCTATGGAAACCATCATAAACATTCTTCAAAATTTTGAAAATAGGACTACTGCATAATCCAATAACCCT
>NW_007249111.1:2092-8054 GCF_000164805.1 Carlito syrichta
GGTTGGAGAACATGAGCAGTGAGTCAGTGTCTGTCTACTCTGAGTATTGCCTTCTTCTTTGTATGCTGAAGGCGCTACAAAGTTCCAGAAACTCCCTCTTATTCTCCAGGGAGAAATGCCTTCTGACTGGCAAAAGGCAGGGAATTATAGAGCAAATTGTTATATTTAGCTGTACAGCTACGTGGCTCAAATTGGTTGTATGCCTCTAAGGGAGAAAATACTACTTAATTCACTTATTACTAAGAACTATGTATAATATTAAAACTGGAGAGATAAAAGAGAACAGATGTGTGGCTAATAACCTTGTATGGAGGAGAAGCAATGATAAAGACAGCTACATGTAAGTGAAGGAGAAAGGTAGAACAGAGGACATCATCACTGTGCGTCTTTAGAATAAAGGCAACCATCACTGTGCCTGAGGTAGGTGGAAGACAGCTTCATGGTGGATTTGGCATTTTCGCAGGAACATAGGAGACAGATGGGTAGTTGGGGAGAGCAGTGCACACTGAGCAGGCACTTAGGTGTCCTTCCAACACCAGCCTAATACCCAAAATCCAGGAAGGGGATGGGGCTTTGTGTTTCCCACTCACCGAGCCTTGGCCAACTCTTTGAGCTGCTCCCAGTGCTGAACAAACTGAGCCAGTCGCAACTGGATCTCCTCTTGCCCCACAGCAGCCTTGTCTTTTAGCCTCTCTGCCATGTCCAGCACATTCTGAAGAACACACCCCGTCCATGTCACATTACCCCACCTTTAGCCCAGTCCTCTGATAAGGTTATCTAGCTCTTACAACCTTCCAGTTCATTTATAAGCTCCATGGGACTTGGGATGATCCCGAATCCTGGGTGAATGACGAAAGTGGCAGCAAGATCTACAATGCCAAACGTTCCCAAATATCCTTGCAAATATCCCAGCACTTGCACTAGACTACTCTGCATGATCTGCTTTATAGATTCTTCATTCATGGTCACAAGGTGATCCTGCTGCCAGGTCAGACCCAGAGTTGCCTTCTTCCCATGTGGTTCAAGTACAGCTTTGTTAGATGTCTCAACCTGTATCCCAATTATCAATAACTGCCCAGGAGTTTTGAAATACTCCTTCCAGGGAAGAGAACGGGTTCCTGTCCAGAATTATTCTATTTATAGGAGACAAGTGTGCAAGAGAAAAGAATACTTGTGAGTTCTGTGAGTCTATAATCTGGCCATCTACTTTCACACTTTGTAGTGCTCTATTGTTTATCTGTAACATGAGGGGCTAATATTAATTACTGTCTTTGCAGGTCTTACATTCTATTCGTACCTGGATGGCAGGCTCATGTGCCACTCACTCCCCCTCTAGGCGTCTGTGCTTCTTCAGTAGGTTCCGAACACCCTGCAGATCCCTGCCATAGTCCTGGGAACTCACTCGTATTAACTTCTCCCTGGGACCAAGGAAGAAAACAGAGGTTTGGAGTTTAGATATCTGAGGTACCCTAGAGCAATGGCTTTCTAAGAACGTGTGTGTGTGACTGGGAGTAGGGGAAGTCATAAATTTTGGAACACCCGGGTGCTAATAACCAAAAAGATAATTAGTGGCAGAGGCTTTCAGAAAAGCTTCTGACTTATGTCAATACAAATGAAAATAACATTTTGATCACCCTATGCACAACTGTAACCGCCTTCCCTTTAGTTCCTTTACCTGGTCACCTGTGTATCTTCTCTTTTTTTGATCCAGAATATATACTAATGTCTTTCTTTTTCTAAAAAAGTGAAAATTGTGTATAACCTTCATGGCTTTTATTATTTTTCTCTATTAACATCAGTAATAAATTGATCTAAAATGGTTATAAAAAGCTGATATTATAGGAGTCATGGCAAATGAGATGCTTCTGAGTGTAAAATATTGAATATTACCTTGAAACATAGTCAAAGACTGCACAGACAAGATTATTCCATCTTATGACTACTAAAAAGATTTTTAAAATGTCTTATTTGTTGTTCAAGATATACCAATTCATTGATTTCTCATAATGATGAACAGATTTATAGAAGAAAAAACATAACAAAGCAGGATAATTGGAAAGATGGCAAAATAATTAATTTGCTAAGATTTCATCAATCATATTTTTACAACAAAAATAGAATTAGTAATGAAACCATGGCAGATACTCTGTAATGTTATCTGTCTTGTGTCCAATTTAGTGCCATATGGGATACACTGGATATAGAAAAAATAATGGCAATAATCTGATCAGCTGGGTAAGCTGTAAATACCCAGTTGTCTCAGTGAGCATTACATCATTCTATGAACTATCTAGAACAAATATGTGGCTTCTTAATTGTTTCCTGCATGTATGTGAACCCCTCCTGACTTTCTCCACATCTGTTTCTTTCTTGCTGCAACCAGTGAGGCAATTTAGAAAAAATAAAACCAATGTTAATTTCAGGCTGAGACAAGCATGAAGAAGTAATATCAAACTCAAGAAACAATTGAATATTTCATTTTGGCATATATTGGAATAAATGTGGTGAATTATCTACTCGTTGGATTATCCACACACTGGGAGTTGGTATTCATACTCTATCCAGGATTCCTCATCATTTAGGTCCTGGAAGAACTGGAAGAAGGCATAGGCCTCTTTCATTTTTTCATGGTGAGCAGCTACCAAGTCCTGGACATCCAGGAAGCACTTGTTGACACTATCCCTTTTCTCCTCAATCTGGTCAACATTGAAAGTCCCACTGGAGAGCAGATCCTCAGCCAACTTACTCAGGTCTTTGAATGCATCCTAGAAAGCCCCAGTGTGCTCAGTGAGTAGTGCAGTACAAGCATTACACAGACCCCAGGCTTTAACCACTACTGGTTCTATTTCAAAGACTTCTTATGAAAATAATGAATTTACAAATAACATCTACTCATCACTGTAGTATGTGATGGTTCATGTCAATTATATTAATATTATGTCAATAACTGAAACAATTGCTTATCCTTTACACTTTTGTTATATGAATAATTAATTGTTTTTCTTTTTTAATTAATTATTTATTATAAAGATGTGGGGTACAATTCAGGGTTAGGTATTAACTTATATAGATTGACATAGTCAATACAATTTCTGGAGAGATTTTGGAGTTAGACTTTAAAAACTTTCTGGATTTTGAAAAAAATAACAGTATATAGTTTTGTACCATTCTACTGAGGGGCCTCACTTGAAAATTACTGCTAATGCTGGCAACATTATAGGACTTGTCAAATACTGTTTTATATATAATAGATTATCTGATAATTTGAGATAACGATAAAAATAAAAAAGAAAATAATGAATTTGATGTTATACAGTCATGTGTTATAATAGTGCACGTTCAGGTTGGATGAGGGCCAGATGAGAAAGCGGTGTAAGTAACATGACTACCTTACTCAAACTGTATATCTAGCCTTATGAGACCTGTTCTTCCTTCTGATGTTTTCACCTGTGTTTGCCTTCGCTCCCCAACTGAAATAGATCTTGGTGAGCAATCCCCTGTTCACATACAGGACTGTCTTCCTTCGCAGTACTGAATTTGATAGCCACATATTGATTATTGATTAAAATATTCAACAACTACTCTTGGTTACATCCTTGGGTGGGTCACAGAACACACCCAGACACTTCTGTATCTATCCCCATTCTAGCCCAGTCTCCTTGTGGAGTCACAGGAAACATCACCAAGTCCTGAAACCTTGAACTTAGAAAGTTTTTCACTTTTTTCCCTTTCTGTGTATATTTGCATTATTAAATAAAACTGGTAATACAGAATTCTCCAGTATGAAATAACAATTATCAGCATTTTTATCACTGCTCCCAGGACAAATGTTTGATTGATATTAGGATGCAACTGGAATCTTCCACAGGATTTTCAGAGTGTATGTATCGTCCAACTTAATTTCATGTGCCCCTGTATGATTTTATTTTTTTCTCTCTAATTCTGCAAAATAAATTTCCACTTTCTTTAAAATACCAGATCAAAAAGAGTTTTGGAAGATGGTGTGATATATGTGTGTGTGTGTGAAGGGGAGGGGAGAGGACTTCTAGGATCCATTTCCTAAAGTCTTAGAATCTATAGTTTAGTGACAATTGATTATCAGTGGCTGCTACAGTGGCTAAGTAGCCCATGGATTTAACCTGATTAAAATGCCCACTAGTTGAGAACACTAAGGACAGTTTTGCAAGTCTGTTTTTTTTTTTGGTTTTTTTTTGAGTTGGAGTCTCACTCTGTTGCCCAGACTGGAGTGCAGTGGCCGGGAGCGGCCACTGCAGCCTCGACCTGCTGGGCTCCGGCGATCCTTCAACCTCAGCCTTCCATGTAGCCAGAATTACAGGCATGCACTACCACGTACGGCTGATTTTTTTGATTTATTGTAGAGATGAGGTCTCGCTGCCTAGGCGGGTCTCGAACCCGTGGGCTCAGGCAATCCACTCACCTCAGCCTCCCAAAGGTATGGGATTACAGGCTGAGCCACCGAGCCTGGCTGCAAGTCTGTTTTTAAATGATCTCCAAAGACAGGAGGAAGAAAAGCCAGATACATTTCCATTCTTCCCAGAGGATTGGGATTCCAGCACTACTTACCTCTCGAGCCAACATCTCTGTCTCTAATAACTGGTGCTTCTTTAGCAGGTTTCCTGCCGAAGCCAAGTCCCTGGCTTGATCTTTCATGGCCAGCAGTGTCTCTGCCTAAGAATGGAGAAATAAGCAATAAAGCTGCCAGTAAAAACTGCCTTTAAAAGAAGATTCACAGTTATGATCCCAAAATTTTGCCAAGAAGGTTCAAGAAAATTGTTCACATATAGATTCATATATCTGTCAAGTATTTATGAAACTCTCATGCCTCCACCATTCCCAGGTACAATTACCTCTGAGAGCCAGAACTCAAAATCCCGGATGCCTGTGTTAAACCTCTGTTGGCGACTAGCCTCGTTGAGCTTCTGCCCTTTGTCAGTTGTTCTCTCAAGCAAATAATCCCAATGTTTCTTCAGCTCTTCCCGTTGTCCCTACCACAAAGAAGGTGAGGAATCATTATGCTTGTTAGGACCCTGAGCCCTCTGACTACATTAGAAGGTAATGTAGGGGGGGTTCTGGGCACAGGGACTAGCCACATGTTGCTGATACTTGAATGCCATATGTTTCATACCAGTTATACTTAATATGGGAAGACAACAGAACGTGTCAGACTAAGGAAAAGTTTGGAAAAGGGGTTCTGGGATAATTACAGGGACTGACATCCAAATACCAGAAGACTCTTGGCAGAAAGAATAGAAAACGTGAAATAAACATGATAAGACTTAGGAATTACATCTAAAATTTCTTGGAGCGTCAAGCACTGAGTATGATGGGAGTAGAAAGGTCTGAGCATCCCTGCTTTCTTCCTTCTTTGCGCAGCTATCAGAAGGAGGACTTTTCACCACAGAATGAATTCTATATCCCAATATAAGAAAAACTGAACGAGGTAAAATTCCTCTTCATGTGTCTTCATGTGTAACCCCAAATTCCTCCCAAGCCTTACCTTCATGGTCTCTTCATTGCCATCACAGGCCTTCCACTCAATCAGGGAGTTCCCCAGGTTGATGACTCCTTCTAATTTGCTCAGCTCGGCCATAGACCTCATTTTCAAAGGTCTGGTATTTCAGGTATTTTCTCTGAGGGAAAAGCAGAAATTAGATTGCCATCTTATTCAGGGAAGCAAGACAAGGTAAATTATGCTTAAAAGGATGAGATACTATTTCTACTATAACAGAGGTGTTGGTGACTTCTAAAGGACCTGCTTCAAAAGTCTCTAAGGGCAGGCTCAGTAACCAAAACAATAACGCAGTATTAAAGTACAAAGGGGGATGAACATTCAACCAGCAATCTAGGAATGGTGAAATTTCCCCAGATTTCTATTTTGAACTTGCCTTAATACTGGTGGGGTCTTTGTAGATTCATCACAGGCTTGCAATTTAGAACGAAA
>NW_007249112.1:0-2282 GCF_000164805.1 Carlito syrichta
CCAAAAACCTACAGAACGTCTTGCTAAGAGAAAACCACCATTCAGGTTGTGGGAGTAGGAATCTGTATAATGGGAGTCCTCATAAATGGGAAACTACCCTGTCTATTGCTAAAGGAGGAAAAGGAATCTGGTTTACATGTGTCCTCCATCCCAATAAAACTTCAGGGTTTCCTGCTAAAGGCTAAACACGAATTTGGATTTTTGAAGCATAAACTAAGGAAATGAAATCCTCATATACAGGCAAATGCACTGACTTTTCCTAAGAAAGAATAAGGAATGTGGGTAACATGTTTTCTCAATGTCCAAAAATGTATACGGCATCTTCCTAATATCTAAACAAGAATCAAGCTTTCGACGCATGTATCTGTGAACAGGAGTACTCATATACAGCAAACTGCATGGCTGTTACTAAAAATAAAGAATCTTGGTTATACGAGTCCTGAGTCCTGATAATCTACAGTCTGTCTTGCTGACGGCTAAAAAAGAATCAGGGATTTGAGGCATGAATGTGGGTAATAACAATCATCAGATACTGGAAACAACATGGCCTAGTGCTAATAAAAGAGAAGAAATATGTTTTCCACGGTTCCTCTATCAAAAAATCTTCGTGACTTCTTACTAAGGGCTAAACAAGAATCAGGGTTTCGAAACAGGAAACAAGGGAGAGTCCTCACATACAGGACACTACATGGTCTCCAAATAAGTATGAATAAAGAATCATTCATGTACGCGCCCTCAATCCAAAAAATTCCCAAGTTGTCTGCTATGGGAGAAACAAGTAACAAATCTTCGAGCTCCCCAAATGTTTCAGAGCAATTTAGCATTCGGATATTATCAGTCGCTCATTTCAGGACTCCAGCAACATTCTGGTCCTCTTAAAAGTTGTGAATAGTATTGGGCACCCAGGTCCGTTAGGTTCCTCAGAACAACTAAGGCCAGATTCCAGGATAAAAAGAATCTTCTTGCCATATTTGGATGTAACTCTGGTCTTAAGGTGAACCCTGTAATCCTTCCCCTTCCGTGTCTCTTTTTATTTTGTTACAGGACAAGGGTTTTGCACTTGCCAAATGTTTGCTACGTACTTTTAATGGTAACCAGGAATCATGGAATCCACGTCCCTAGGAAACTTCTGAGCATCTGTTTTTGATATACTGAATTTGGGAATAAGGAACCTGGGTTACACGAGACCTCAATCCCAAAAACCTACAGAGCATCTTGGAAAGTGTTAAAAGAAATCAGAATTTCGAAGCACGATTTATCTAATGAGCGTCCTATTATACAGGAAATTACACAGTCCCTTGTTAATGAAGAAAAAGAATCGAGGTTATAGCATACCTCAGTCAGGAAAATCAACAGCCCATCTGGTGTTGGTTAAATAATAATCAGGGTTTAGAAGCTGGAACAAAGGTAACAACAGTCCTCATATACAGAATCTACACGATCTCTAGCTAAGGAAAAATAAGAAACCTGTTCTACACGGTTCCTCCATCAGATTATCTACATGACATCTTGCTAATGGCAAAACAAGAATCAGGGTTTCTAAACAGGATTCTTGGGAAAGGGAGTCCTCATATACATGACATTACACGGTCCCTCGCTAAGGAAGAATAAGGAATCTGTGATACACTAGTCCAGAATACAAAAAATTCTCAGGGTGTCTTGGTGCGGTATAAACAAGAATAAAAAACTTCGAGTTCATCTCATGTTTCAGTGATATTTGGCTTGTGGGTATTATGAATCAGTCATTTCAGGACTCCAGCAACATTCTGATCCTCTTGATAGTTGTAATCTGGTATCTGGTAGTACAAGTCCCTTAGGTTCCTTGCGACAATTAAGGCCAGATTCCCAGAAAAAAAAAGGATCATTTTGCCGAATTTGGATGTAATTTGTTCTTATGGTGATCTTGGTAATCCTTAAATTTCCGTTTGTACTTTATTTGGAGAGGGGGCGAGGGTTTTGCAGTTGGCAAATAGTACGAATTATTAAAATGTAACCAGGATTCATGAAATCCACGATCCTCGGAAACATCTGGGCATCTGCATTTTGTATACAGACTTTTGAAATCCACATGGACAGGGAAAGTCAGGGCATCTTGCTGAGAACGGAAAGGGAATCCGGTGCTTGGAGTTCTCTATCGCCTAAATCTACAAGGTCTCTTGATATGATTTAAACAGCAATCTGGGCTTCTATGTCGCCACATTTTTATTGTGTCTTTTGAAAATGGACCAGGAATCTTGGATTCCAATTCCTAAAGAACTTTATGGGAGTCTTCTCTTCATATC
>NW_007249112.1:3166-4473 GCF_000164805.1 Carlito syrichta
CCAGTTTGTCTGCTATGGGACAAACAAGAAAGAGATCTTCGAGCTCCCCAAATGTTTCTCAGCAATTTAGCATTCAGATATTATGAATCAGTCATTTCAGGACTCCACCAACATTCTGGTCCTCTTAAAAGTTGTAAATGGTATTGGGAATTCCAAGTTCGTTAGCTTCCTCAGAACAACTAAGGCCAGATTCCCGGACAAAAAGAATCTTCTTGCCATATTTGGAAGTAATTCTGGTCTTAAGGCGAACCCTGTAATCCTTCCCCTTCCATGTCTCTATTTATTTTGAGAAGGGACAAGGGATTTGCCCTTGCCAAATGTTTACTACGTACTTTTAATGGTATCCAGAAATCATGGAATCCACGAACCTAGGAAATTTCTGGGGATCTGTCTTTTGATATACTGAATTTTGAATACAAATCCACAGGAAAAATTAGGGCATCTTACTGAGAATTAAAAAGAAATCCGGTTCTAGGTGTTCTGTTTTTCCGGAATCTACAGGGCTTATTGATAAGTTTTAATCAGCAATCTGGGCTTATGGGTCCCTATATTTTCAGAGCTATTGCTCCGTGGATACGATAAATCTGTCATTACAGATCCTCAGGATCATTCTGGTCCTCTTTTTAGTTGTAATCAAGGATTTGGCCATAGAAATTCTTTTGTTTCCTGGGGCCATCTACGAACATAATCCTATTCGCCAGAATAAAAAGGTATATTGGTACGAAATTTCTCCATCAGGTGACCTCAAAGTACAGAAAATTCTTGTAGGTGGACAGGTAAAAATTGGGGTTTTGGGTTTCGAATATTCCACATTTTGGGGAGGTCTTGTGAAGGAGAACCACGAATCTTGGATTCCTGTTCCCAAAGAACATTATGGACGTCTGTCTCTTGATATCCAAAAAACTGGAATTCTCGGTCACGAGGAACTGTCTCAGCATCTTGCAGAGCGAAGCAGGAAGCTGTGTAATGGAGGTCGTCATATACAGGAAACGACACGTCATATTGCTAAGGAAGTATAAGGAATCTTCCCTATATGAGTCCTCAATCCCAAAAACTACAGGCCGTCTTCCTAAGAGGTAACCAGGAATCAGGTTTTTGCAGTAGGAATCTGGGTAATGGGCGTCCTCACATAAAGGAAACTTCACTGCCTATTGCTAAGTAAGAATAAGGAATCTGCGATACTCAGGTCCTCAATTCCAAAAAAGCTTAAGGTGATTTTGCTATGGGCTAAACACGAATCATGGTGCTTTCGCGCATGAATCTGGAAAATGGAGTCCTTATTTACAGGCAACTACATGACCTTTTGG
>NW_007249113.1:0-3590 GCF_000164805.1 Carlito syrichta
CAGCTGACTGAATTGCCTAGCTACCTAGCTAGCCAGCAGCCTATCTAGTTGATTTAACTCCCGGACATAATGAAATAGCCAGCTGACTAGTCAGTAAACTCAACTAGGTAGCTACCTAGATAGACAGCTGGAAAGTCAATTGACTAAACTAGGTGACTTAAATAGCTGGTCTGTTTGCTAGTCACCTGAATTAACTACCTTGCTATATAGTTAGCCAGCTGGCAATCCAGCTGACTTAACTAGGTTACTTAACTAGCTAGGGAGCTGTCTAGGCTGCTGATTTAAGTAGCAATCTACCTACCTAGCCTGCTGGATAGCCAGCTGACTTTACTGGGTGCCGTAACAAGCTAACCAGCAGGCAAGACAGCTGACAACTATCTAGCTACCTAGCTAGCCAGCTGTCTAGCCAGCCGAATTCACTAGGTGACTTAACAAGCTAGCGAGCTGACTAGCAGGCTGACTTAACTGCCTAGCTACCTAGATAGCCAGCTGGATACACAGCTGACTTAACTATCTCACTACGTATGTAGCCCAGTGGCTTGCCAGCTGACTTAACTAACTAGCTACATAGCTAAACAGCAGGCTAGTGAGCTGACTTAACTAGGTTACGCAACTAGCTAGCTAAATGCCTAATCAGCTGACTTAACAAGCTAACTACCCAACTAGGCAGCTAGCTAGCCAGATGACTTAATTTGCTGACTTAACAAGCTAGAAAGCAGACTTTACTAACTGATTTAACCAGCAGGATACCTAGCCAGCTGGCTTAACTAGCTGTCTTAACTACTTAGTTACCTAGCTAACTATCTAGCTAGCCAGCTGGGTTAACTAGCGGACTTACCTAGCAAACTAGCTGACATAACAAGCTGACTTATATAGCTAGGTCCCTAGCTAGCCAGCTGAATTAACTAACTGTAAGAACCTGCTAGCCAAATGGCTAGCTATCTGACTGAACTAGCTTTTTAACCAGCTAACAAGTTGGATAGCCAACTGACTTAATGAGCTGACTTAACTAGCTAGCCAGCTGGTTGCCAGCTGACTGAACTAGCTGACTTAACCAGCTAGTCAGCTGGCTAGCCAGCTGACTTAATTGCCTAGCTATGCAGCTACCCAGCAGCATAGCTAACTGACATAACTATATGATTTAATGAAGTAACCAGCTGACTTGCCAGCAGACCAAACTAGCTTTCTAACTAGTTAGACAGCTGGATAGCCAGCTGACTTAACTAGATGACTTAAATAGCTGGTCTGCTTGCTAGTCACCTGAATTAACTACCTTGTTATATAGCAAGTCAGCTTGCTAGCCTGCTGACTTAACTAGGTTGCTTAATTAGCTAGCCAGCTCTCTAGCCAGCTGACTTAATTAGCAAGCTAACTAACTGGCCAGCTGGCTAGCCAGCTGACATAACTAGGTACCATAACTAGTTAACCAGCTGGCTAGACAGCTGACTTAACTATCTATCTACCTAGCTAGCCAGCTGTCTAGCCTGATGACACAACTATGTGACTTAACTAGCTAGCCAGCTGGCTAGCAGGCTGACTTAACTGCCTAGCTACCTCGCTAGCCAGTTGGATAGCCAGCTGGCTTAAATATTTGTCTACCTACATAGCTCACTGACTTGCCAGCTGACTTAACTACCTAGCTACATAGCAAACCAGCTGGTTAGTGAACTGACTTAACTAGGTTATGTAACTAGCTAACTAACTTGCTAGCCAGCTGACTTATCTTGGTGACTTAGCCAGCTAGCAAGCAGACTTACCTAGCTGACTTAAATCGCTAGCTACCTAGGTAGACGGCAGGCTTCACTAATTAACTAGCTAGCTACCTAGCTAGCTAGCTAGCAAGGCAGCTGACATAACTAGCTAGCTACCTGACATAACAAGTTGACTTATATAGCTAGGTTCCTAGCTAGAAAGCTGTAGTAACTAGCTGAAATAACCTGCTAGCCAAATTGCTAGCCATCTGACTTAACTTACTTTTTAACCAGCTAACCAGATGGATAGCCAACTGACTTAATGAGCTGACTTAACTAGCTAGCCAGCTGGTTGCCAGCTGACTTAACTAGCTGACTTAACCAGCTGGTCAACTGGCTAGCCAGCTGACTTACCTAGCTGACTTAAGAGAGCAATCTGGATAGACACCTCACTTAGCTAGCTAGCTAGCTACCTAGCCAGCAAGCTAACCAGGTGACTTAAGCTGACTTGATCAGCTAGCCTGCTGGCTAGAAATCTGACTTATCTAGCTAGATACCTACCTAGCGAGCTGCCTATAATGCTGAATAAACTAGCTGACTTAACCAGCTAGTGAGTTGGCTAGCCAGCTGCTTTAACTCACATAACTCTCTAGCCAGGTAGCTATCTAGCTGACTTAACTAGCTAGGCACCTACCTGGCCAGTTGGCTTGCCAGCTCTCTTAACAAGCTGAATTAACCCGTTAGCTAGCTGGCTAGCCAACTGACTTAACTAGCTCACTACCTAGCTAGTCAAGTGGCTAGCAAGTTGACTTAACGAGCTGACTTAACTAGCTAGATATCTAGATAGCCAGCTGATTAAATAGTTAGCTAACTAGCTAGCTACCTAGCTAGACAGCTGACTAATAAATTTACCTAACTAGCTAGCTACCTAGCTAATAAGCTTACTTAAATAGTTAGCTGTCTAGTTAGCTAGCTGAATTAACCAGCTTGCCAACTAGTTAGCTTACTCATTATATAACGTGCTAGCTGCCTGATTTAATGAACTGACTTAACTCGTTAGCTAACGAGCTAGCTAGCTTACTCATCCAGCTGACTTAGCTCTTCAGATAACTAGCTGGTTACCCTACACAACAAGCTGACTCAACCTGTTTTTTAACGAGCTAGCTAGCTGACTCAACCAGCTGACTTTACCTGTTAGTTAGCTATCTAACTACCTGACTCAACCTGCTGAATTAACCCGTTAGCTCACTAGCTAGCTGTCTGTCTTAATCAGCTGACCAAATTAGAAAACTGACTTAACTAACTGACTTAGCTAACTGACTTAGCTAGCTGACTTAACTACTTAGCTAGCTGACTTAATTGGCTGACTTATCTAGTTAGCTAGCTGACTTAGCTAACTAAATTAATAGTTAGCTAACTATTTTACTAGATAAATAACTAGCTTACTTTATTAATTAGCTAACTGGTTAGGTAGCAATCATAATTAGCTGACTTAAATATTTAAGCTAACTAATGAGCTAGCTGACTTAGCTCACTGAATAAGCTAGCTAGCTGGTTAGCAATCTGACTTAGCTAACTGATTTAACTAGTTGACTAACGAGATAGCTAGCTGACTTAATGAGTTTTTAACGAGTTAACTGACTGTTTTAACTAGTTGTTAAATGAATTGACTAGCTGTGTTAACTACTTGTTTAACGAGTTAGCTAGGTGAGACAAAACTTGTAGGCTGACAAGTTGGCTGACTAGTTAACTGATTTAAAACGTTGGCTGACTACTTAGCCAAAATTCATAGCTGGCTTAACAAGTTGGTTGGCTAGTCAGCTGACTCGTTAACTGGGTCAACTAGTTGACTGATGAGTTGGCCTACTAGTTAGCTCAGTTAACTAGTTGACTGGCTGG
>NW_007249113.1:4566-6749 GCF_000164805.1 Carlito syrichta
AAATAGCTAGCCACCCAGCTGGTCAGCCGGCTAGCTTAGCTGGCTCAACTAGATGGCCACTTATATGACCAGCTGCTAACCAGTCATCTTAACTTGCCAGCCACCTAGCTAGCCAGCCAGCTAACCAGCTGACTTACTTAGATGAATTAACTAGATAGCCATCCTATAAGCCAACTAACTTAACAAGTTAGCCACCTAGCTAGCCAGCAGGCTAGCCAGCTACTTAACTCTAACTTAAATTGCTAGCCAGCTGGCTAGTGAGCTGATTTAATTAGCTAGCTGCCAGGCAGCTAGCCAGCTGACTTAACTAGCTGACGTAACCAGCTAGACAGTTGTCTAGCCGGTTCACTTAACTAGCTAGCTACCTATCTAGCCAGATGGCTTGACATTTGATTAACGAGCTGACTTAACCAGCTATCCAGCTGGCTAGACAGCTGACTCAACTAGCTGACTTAACTCATTAGCCAACTGGCTAGCTAACTATCTTAACTAGCTGACATCACTAGCTTGCCAGGTGGCATCTTAGGTTACTAAACTAGTTAGCTCTTTATGTATCCTGCTGGCTTGCCTGCTGACTTAACTACCTAGCTACCTATATAACCAGATGGCTAGTGAGCTGAATTAACTTGGTGACTTAACTAGTTAACTAGTTGGCTAGACAGCTGACTTAACTAGCTAGCTACCCAGCTAGGCAACTTGCCAGTCAGCAGAATTAACTAGCTGATTAACTAGCCAGCCAGGTGATTTAATTCTCTGACTTAACTAGCTAGCTACCAAGCTAAGCAGCTGGCTAGCCATCTGAATTTATTAGCTGACTTAACTATCTAGCCAGTTAACTTAACCAGCTGACTTAACTAGCTAGATACCTAAATAGCCAACTGACTTAACTAGCTGAAATAATTAGCTAGCTATCTAGCTATCTAGCCGAATTAACTAGCTGACATAACTAGCTAGCTACCTGACATAGTCAGCTGACTTAACGAGCTAGCTACCTAGCTAGCCAGCAGACTTGGCTAACTGAAATAATTAGGTAGCCAATTTTCTAGCCATCTGACTTGAGTAGCTTTGTACATAGCTTTTGAGCTGGCTAGCCAAATGACTTAACGATGTGTCTTAGCTAGCTAGTCAGCTGGTTATCCAACTGACTTAAATAGTTGATTTATGAGCTAGGCAGCTGTCCAGTCACGTAACTAAACTAGCATACTTATCTAGCTATACAGGTGGCTAGCCAGCTAACTTAACAACCTCACTACCTCTCTAGGCAAATGGATAGCCAGCTGACTTAACGAGCTGACTTACTTAGCTAGCCAGCTGGCTAGCCAACTGACTTAACTAGGTAACTACCTAGCTAGGCAGCTAGCTAGCCAACTGACATAACTAGTTGTTTTAACTAGGTGGCCTGCTTTTTAGGTAGTTGATTTAACTAGCTTGCTACATAGTTAGGCAGCTGGTTATACAGTTGAATTAACTAGGTGACTTATCTAGCTAGTCTGCTTTCTATCCACCTGAATCAATTTGCAAACTTCCAAGCTAGCCAGCTGGCTAATCAGCTGACTAAACTAGGTGACATAAGTAGCTAACCAGCTGGCTAGACAGCTGACATAACTAGCTAGCAGCCTAGCGATAAAGCTGGGTAGCCAGCTGCCTTAACTGTCTAATTTAACTACCTAGCCAGCTGGCTAGCCTGCACACTTAATTACCTAGCTACCTAACTAGCCAGCAGGCTAACCAGCTGACTAAACTAGCTGA
This sequence comes from Carlito syrichta, assembly GCF_000164805.1. Taxonomy (NCBI): domain Eukaryota; kingdom Metazoa; phylum Chordata; class Mammalia; order Primates; family Tarsiidae; genus Carlito; species Carlito syrichta. The sequence goes on from NW_007249113.1 coordinate 6,316, forward strand.
CTTAACGAAGTAGACACCTGGCCAGCCAGCCAACTTAAGTAGCTAGCTACCAAGATAGACAGCAGGATAGCCAGGTGACTAAACTAGGCGCCTGATGACTAGCCAGATGTCCTAACTAGCTACCTTTCTACATAGCCCACTGGCTTACCAGCTGACTTAAAGACCTAACTACCTAGCTATCCTTCTGGCCAGCCAGTTGTCTTAACTACGTTACTTAACTAGCTAGCCAGCTGGCTAGTCAGCTGACTTAACTAGATAGATGTCCTGCTAGTCAGCTGGCTAGCCAGCTGACTTAACTAACTGACTTAACTAGCTAGCCAGCTGACTTAACTAGCTGACTTAACTGGCTATCTAGATGGCACATCTAGCTGACTTAACAAGGTATCTTCCTACTAACCAGCTGACTTAACTAGCTGTAATAACTAGCAAGCCAG
>NW_007249114.1:0-868 GCF_000164805.1 Carlito syrichta
GACACACAGAAAGGCATAATGGACACTGGGGAATTAGAAGGACCAGGGTGAGAAGGGGAGAATGAGGAATTTACAATCACCTATGAGGTACAATGTGCACACATGGGAGTGGAGTATACACTTAAAGCAAAGACTTCTTCACCACTATACAATGTACCTATGTAGCCAAAATCATTTGAACCCCCAAAGCTATTGACATACAATTTTTAAAAAAATGACTAATTAAGAAAAATAAGCTTAACCTAGCCAATTCTCAGGAAAAGCAGATTTAAATAAAGTGAGATCTTTTTATTCCTCCCCCCACCCAAAATTGTTGAAATGACAACAAAGAATTAAGAATTTAAAATGTTACATAAACTTAGTTTAATAAAGCAATTGCAGGGTTTAGGAGGATTGACTATGATTTTGAAAGAAGTTCTACTGTGAGTAAAATGTTATCAAATAGCATCACGTGAAAAGAAGAATTAACTGGTGTAGCAAACTTCATTGTTGTCTTATTTTTAAAAACCTCTACAACCAGCTCATCCTTCAGCAACCACCCCCTGATCAGTCACCATTCAGCATCATGGTAGGTCTTCCACTAACAAGAAGATTGCAATTTGCTGAAGACTCAGATGATCATCAGTGTATTTTTAAAATAATGTATTTTTTTAATTAAAGTATGTACTTTTAAAAATATAATGCTATTGTATGCTTAATAGACTACAGTATAGTGTAAATTAAACTTTTATTTGCACTGAGAAATCAAAGCATTTTTGTGGCTTTCTTTATTATGATATTCACTTCATTGTCGTGGCTGGAACAAAATTCGCAATATAACTGAAGTATGCCTGTGTAAAGAAGTCCTCGAATTGTGGATAGCAAAATG
>NW_007249114.1:1411-10129 GCF_000164805.1 Carlito syrichta
ACAGTTTGGCCAAGGACAGACCATATATACAATGGTGGATCCTTAAGATTATAATGAAACTACCCTACATGGGTATAACATTTTTAATCTTTTACAACTGTTTTTTACTGTTCCTTTTCTATGTTTAGATACATAAATACTATTGTGTTATCATTACCTAAAATATTCAGTACAGTAACATGCTGTACGGGTTTGTAGCCTACGAGTGATAGACTATAGCCTACAGTCCAAGTGTGTTGCAGGTTGTACCCTCTAGGGGTTTGTGTAAGTACACTGCATGATGTCCACACAACAATGACATCACCTAATAATGCATTTCTCTGCTCTATATCCCCTTCATTAAACAATGAATGACTGTATTCCTACCAGTGGAATTGCTGGGCCAAATGATACTTCTATGTTTAGCTTGTAGCAATTTCTTTTCTCATGTTTTAAAGTAGCACATGGTTAGTTATATGCAAGAAAGACACAAAAGTTGATTTTGCATGTGAAAAAGACTTGTTTCCTATTATGCTATTTCAAAGTCTTGTTAATCTTGACAGGAACGAAAGTAAAAAGATGAAAGTTGTGTTAGACTGTTCATGATGCATGTAGTAGGGGTTGTTAAAGTTCTTAATCGGGTCTTCTAACCAGAGACTATGATTTTTTTTTTCTTTTTGTTCACGTTTTAGGTCTATTTCTCTACTCCTTTTAATCCACAGCTCTATATAATATAGGTTATAAATCAGATTTCCAATGGCCTATACTTTTCCTGTGTGTGTATGTGTAACTCAATATCTTATTCTATAGTTTTGTAAAACATGTTTCTTAGGACATGTTAAGCTTAGGCTAAAATGAGGGCCTAGTAGGAGAGTATTTTTCTGCAGCACTCCCTTCATTTTCTGGAAACTTCAGGCTTTATTAATTTTTTCCAAAATTGTTTTGGTATTTTCCAAGAACCCCACTTTGGAACTAGTTTAATTAAAATTTAGTCAACTCTGCCATCTTCCTCTTCCACTTCTCAAGACACTGTGGTGCTATCTCTAGTAAAAAGAAGCAGCTGTTGGTGTCTACATAAATCTCCTCCATTATATCCTCTTCTCAACTTGGGGCACCAAAGTCATCTCTATTGTTACAGGTATTAATGTTGGTCGTTGCATACCGTAAGCTGCTAGCTGATGGTAATGCCTTATGCAGACAAACAATTTCTTAATGCTCTTATATATATTAACATTTGTACTGGAACTGCTCCATTCTGTGATGTGAGTTCCATATGAGTCCTACATGAATTCAAGAGGTTTGGACAGAGAACGATCCAAATTATTAAACTATGTTTTACTCAAAATCATTCACTAATGGGTACATTATCATAGAAACTACCCATGATATCTAGACTGTCTTATTCATTTTATGATGAATCAGGTACTCAAAAACCTAGAACTTATCCAGAATATACCAGAAATTATTAACCTCAGAAATTGCTTTTTTAACCCCCAAGGTGAATGTTTGTCAGTGTTTAACATCCTTGATTTTCCAGAAAACAGGAAATAATTACACTGATATTCTGCTACCTGCTCCCACATATACTTGCATTTTCCAGTCTAAATGATTCCTCCATCCTTACTAATTACTCCTAAACCTTTCTCATTATTATTGACTCTAGTCTAACATATTACATTCCCCTAACTTCAGTAATTTCACCCTTTTCCATAGATACATTTAAATTTACATTAACTGCATAGGACTTTCTATTTCACTCTTGTTGGCAAACGCAAAGATGTTCTATTCCAACAAACTCCAACAAATTCCAACAAAGGATTCTCACCCCAGCTGCAGCTGCAAGCTTTTTCAGGCTCCACCTCAGTGTATGAGCTAAGGTCTTGCTCCTCTTGGGGTAGTCCCAGATCAATGTATGGTGGTGGTACAAGACTCTAGACATTTTTCCCATTGCAAGATCCAACTTAAAAATCATTTGTGTTTCTGAGCTTTCTGTTATGCAGCTAGATTTTACCAGATTTCCATTATGGTATGAAGGGTCTGTCTGCCCAATTCTGTTTCCTCTACGTTTTTTGAAAGGATTATTCCCAAATAAACACACAAAACTGTGAAGTGTATGCATTTGTGTGTCTTGGTTTTGAAATTTTCTTTTATCCCTGTGTCATAATTATACCTTCCCACATATTTTAAAAGCTTCACATTTTACTTTTTACATTTGTTATGGCCTACATTTTTTCTCCCTTCAAGAAAAAATATGTTGAAATGTTATTTTCCTGTACTTCAGAGTGTGACCTTATTTGGAAACAGGATCTTTGCAGATTAACCAATTTAAAGTGAGGTAATTATGGTGGACTATAATCTAATATGACTGGTCTTCTTGTGAAAAAAAGAAATTTGAATGCAGATACCCAAAGAAGAAAGATAATGTGAAGACACATAGGGATAACATAATTAATAACAACATAAATAACAACACATGTGATTGGGGGGGATAGATCTACAAGCCAAGGAGCATCGAAGATTGCTGTGAAATCACAAGACTCTAAGAAGCAAGGAAAGATAGTTCATAAAAGAAACATGACCTTGACACCTTAATTTTGGTCTTCTGGCTTCCAGAACTATGAGACCTCAAAATATATTACAAAGCTATAATAACAAAAGAAGCATGATATTGGCATAAAACAGACACAGACCAATTGAGCAGAATAAGGAACTCATAAATAAATTCACATATTTATAGGCAAATGATTTTCAACAAAGGTGCCAAGAACATATATTGGGGAAAAAATACCCTCTTCAATAAATGGTGCTAGAAAACCTGGAAATCAACTCAAAATAGGTTACAGATTTAACCATAAGATCCAAAACTATTAAACTACTTGAAGAAAATATAAGGGAAGCTTTTCAGGACATTGGTCCAGGGAAAGATTTTATGAGTAAGACTTTAAAAACACAGGCAAGAACAACAACAGCAAATGACAAATGCGACTATATTAAACTAAAAAGCTTCTGCATAGCAAAGAATATTATCAACAGAGTGAAAAGACAATTTACGGAATAAGAAAAGTATTTGCAAACTATTCATCTGACAATGAACTAACATAGAGAATATAGAAAGAACTCAAACAACTCAACAGAAAAAAAAAAAACTCCTTAAAAAGAGTCAAAGGATCTGAGTAGACATTTCTCAAAAGAAGACATACAAATGACCAGTAGGTATATAAAAAACACTTCACATCATTTATCATCAGGGAAATGCAAATCAAAACCACAATGAAGTATCACCTCACCCCAGTTAGAGTGGCTACTATATATATTAAAAAAACAAAAAAACAAAAAAACAGTAAATGCTGGTGAAGATACAGAGAAAAAGGAACTGTTACACACGGTTGATGAGAATGTAAATTAGTGCAGTCATTATGAAAAACAGTATAAAGGTATCTCAAAAAATGGAAAAGAACTGCCATGTAATCCAGCAGTCTTAACTGCTGTATATTTATTTAAAGAAAATAAAATCAGTATATCAAAGGGATACATTAAAACCCCATGTTTATTGCAGCCCTAGTCACAGTAGGCAAGATATGGAATTAACCTAGGTGTTCACCAGCAAATAAATCAATACAAAAATGTAGAGTATATATACACAATGGAATATGATTTAGCAATAAAAAATGAAATCTTACCATTTGTAGCCTCATGGATGGACCGGAGGTCATAATGTTAAATCAAATAAGCCAGCACAGAAAGGCAAATATCACATGTTCTTGCTTATATTTGGAAGCCAAAAAGTTGATCTCATACAGGTAGAGAGAGAGAGTAGAATGATAGTTACCAGAGGCAGAGAAGGATGGGAATGAGGAAGTGAATGGCTAATGGGTACAAACCTATAATTAGATAAGAGATTTAAGATCTAGTGTTTGATAGCATTAGGGTGACTATAGTTAACAATAGTTTATTTTATGTTTCCAAACAGAAGATTTGAAATGTTCCCAATACAAAGAAATGATACATGTTTGAGGTGATTGATAACTTAAATACCCTGATTTGACCATTACACACTGTGTGTGTGTATCTAAATAATATATGTACCCCATAAATATGTACAATTATTATGTATCAATTTTAAAAATAAATTTCTGTTATAAGTCACCCAATCTGTGAGGCTGCTAAGAAACAAATACATTTAAGTAATTAATCATAGTAAAATTATTGCTTTAGTAGGGTATTATGTATTATTCTAATTTCTTTCATTCATATTGTTATTTAAATTGTTGAATTGTCCATCTTGTTATTATTGTTTATACTACTTTATTGATATATAATTTAACAAGTAAAAAAAACCAATATTGTTAACCTTAGGCACTATCCTGTATAGTAGATCTCCAAAACTTATATATCTTTTACAATTGAAATTTCATACTCTGATAAATATATTCCCTTTTCTCTCATCTCTGCAATCTCTGGCAACTACCCGATCCACTCTCTGCTCCTGTGAGTTTGGCTATTTTAGATACTTTTTATAAGTGAGAGCAGCAGTAAATGTCTTCCTGTGTCAAGCTTACTATACATAATGTAATATTCTCCAGGTTCATCCATTTTGCTGCAAATGGCAAGATTCCCTTATTTTTTAAGGATGAATAATATTCCAGTGAACACACACATACACAAGCACACATACTCATGCACTGCATTTCCTTTATCTGTTAATTCATTGATAGACATTTAGGTAGGCCGGGCTTGGTGGCCTAGCCTGTAATCCTAGCACTTTGGGAGGCCAAGGCAGGTGGATTGCCTGAGTCCATGGGTTTGAGACCAGCCCAGGCAACTTGGCAAAACCTCTTCTCTATAATAAATAAAAAATTAGCCAGGTGTGGTAGCACACACCTGTAGTTCCAGCTAGAGCCCAGCAGGTCGACGCTGTGGTGGCCATGAGTGTGCCATGGAGCTCTAGCTAGGGCGACAGAGTGAGATTCCAACTCAAAATACACACACACACACACATATATTTTATAATATATAAATGTGTGTGTGTGTGTGTGTGTGTGTGTGTGTGTGTGTGTGTATACACACACATATATCCATATATCCATTGAGGTTGTTCCTATGTTTTGGTGATTGTAAATAATGCAGCAATAAGGAGAGTGCAGGTATTTTCTCAAAATTCTGATTTAAATTCCTTAGGCTAAATACCCAGAAGAAGGATTGCTAATTCATATGGTAGTACTCTTCTTAATTTTTGAGGAAATTTCATACTGTTTACCGTAATGGCTTTATCAATTTACAGTTTTACCAATAGTATACCAGGGTTCTCAATATTTGTTCTAAATATTTGCTGCATTTAGATTTTTGTGCTTTGATCATATCTGGTAATTATTGATACTATTACATTATCTGTAGATTCTCTTAGATTTTCTGTGAAGACAACCAGACTCTGTGAATAATAAATCTTTTTTCCTTTCCAGTACATTTTTATTTCTTTGTCTTGTCTTTTTATTTGAAAGATCTACCAGTATATGTTGAATATGAATAATGAGTGAGTTTTTTAGTCTTTCGATTATTTAAAAAGAATGATTTCATAAAACTTTAAGTAAAATTTACTTTATGTCTTTACTGAACACTATTTGTCTTATTAAATAAGCTTTCTTCTATTCCTAGTTATTTTAGTTTGATCATAAGAGTTGATTTTTTCTTCCTTATTTATTGGTATAATGACATAATAGAGAGTCTAATATTATACTCTTTGAACTCCTGTGAGAACTAAGCTTTTTAAATACTACCTTGCGTTGAGAATGTATATAATTCTAGTAAATGTTTCTCTTTATTCACAAGAGTAGTTTTAGTTTTTAAAGTCTATTTTGTCTAATATTAACATAGTTTCTTATCTTTACCTGGATGAACATTTGCCTGATATCATTTTTCCCATTTTTTCTTTCAAACTTTCCATGTTCTTATATTTTAGGAAAATAACATAGAGATAAATTTTTTTGCTTTGTTTTGTCCAGTCTGGGTATCTCTGTATTTTAACTACTGAATTTGTTTTATTTATATTTACTATGCTTACTCATATACTTTATTTCTACCAGCTCAAACTGTGCTTTGCATTAACTGTCTTTTTCTTTGCTTCTTTTGTCCACTGCCAGGCTTCTATTATTTTTCTCAAATTTGTTTCTCCTTTATTTTCTATATTTTCTATCATTTGATTTCTATGAACTTTAATTATACTTAAAATTTTAGAATGTATATGAAACTTAATGTCTGTTTCCCTTAAAAATATTATTTACTTTTTATCATTTCTCTCAGATTCCATGCTATTATCTAGAGTATTAAGCTTATCTGATTTTATAGCCACTTGCCTCCACACACATCGGAACCATACACAATTGATCACTATTATCTTTGGGGCAGAACCTTTCTCTGGCTCCTCCCCCCCATAGATAGAGTGACACTAGAGGGATGCCTTACTCTCTCACTCATTCACCTTTTAGTAGGTTGCATTATTTGTTCAGATAAGGCTTGGCTATGTAAAATTTTAGCAACAGAATATAAAGGGATATGACTTATACAGCTTCCTGATGGAAGAGCCATCATAAAGTTTGCCACTTATTTCCCTTTTTTAGCCATGAATGCGCTCCAAAGAGAGACTTCTCCTCAGCTAGCTATGAGTTCAGGAGTGAAGTCATTGAGCAGAATCCACATAAGAACGATAATGGTTTTATGTGCGCAAGAAAAAAAGATGTGCTGTCATAAGCCATAAAAATTTTAGCATTATTTGCATATCAGTATAATAATTTATATTAATCTGGCTGATATTTCTTCCAAGAAAAGAAGTTATAAGTAATCGGATGAATTACTTTGGAAGGAGTTGAACTTGGTTTTATCAACTCTTTGTTCTTCTCTTTGGCAGCAGGCTGCTTGCAAAATGCACACATGCTCTTGGGCAGTTGAAAAAAATCACTGAAAGACTGCCATTTTGAGGAATAGGTTTATTTCAAAGTATATTTTCAAATCAATTTGGTTCCATAACTGAACCACATATTCTGATATAGAGATATGTTGGTTAATAAAACTGATGTTTTGATCTCCATCTGCCTAGATCCTAAGAATATTTCTCAATGTATTTTTATTTGGGCAAAGAACAGGAATATTATACATTGACTCCTTCTTTATTCAGTAGTATCATTCAACACAGTTAATACTTCTTTAGATTTATCCACATGTTAATGATTCACTTTGTTCACCTTTCTATCTGGCATTTTTTTCCTTTTATTTTGGATTTAAATACTTTCTCCATTAAGTCTATCAATTAGTCACTCTTTCAGTGAGGGCTAGAAAGGGCAAATTATCTCACTGTATATTTGTCTACATACCCTTATTCTTGGATAACAATTTAGCTGAGTATTCTATTTTGGGGGGGAATTTGTTCTTAGCACTATGGTTTTCTCCTTACGTTTTTGCTGCTGTGGATTTTATATTCAATGAAATTAATTGTTCCCTTATGAATAAATTATTTTAATTGAGTTTGTTTTAAAAATTTTCTTTGGTTTTCTTCATTTACATTACTTTATCTTATTTGCTATTGATATGTTTTGAATATGAGGGTTCTTTACCTTCATCAATTCTGAAGAAAATTTAGCAAATTTTTTTCTCTTGTTTTTCTGTCTGTGATGCTCTCAAATTTTTAAAAAATAAAACTATGATTATTGACATAAAATCTCTTTTACATATATATTTAAAACTAATTTTGATTCATTGCCTTGCATTTTGTGACTTTTTCTCAGGTCTAGTTTCCAATTTAATAACTCCTCAGCTAGTATTCAACTTCTTATATAACCTATCTTTTATGATTTTGATTTGCTAGCAGGTTTGTAACACAAATTTTTCTTCTCTCATATTGCTCCTTTATTGTTTCAAGCTTTGTATTCTATTTTTTTTTAGTTTGCTAATTTTCAAATGTGGATTGGTTCTTCATCTTCTGCCTTGAGTTCATTTTCAGTGGAACTTTTTGTGTGTTCACTTCTTTGAGGTCTTGGTGATGGCATTTTACTTCATAGTGGTTTTGTTCATAGTTCTTTCAGGAACATTTGAGCTATCAGCAAGCCAGGAACAATTTTTGCATTAATCTTTCAAACGGGGATTTCTAGTCTACTTATATATTAGAAATTTGATTTGAAACCCATATGAGACATAGGTGGGGTTTTATAATTCTTTGAGTAACTTATATTTCTCACCAGTAGCCATCCAGATACAGACATGTGACTTGTTATCACCCTTTGTTGAAGAGTACATATATTTCTAGTCAGTGCTTTTACTGTGTGAAGCCCTTCAAAGTGCTGACGTTAATGAAAAGGGATTCAAGTTCAAGTTACCACCTCATGTGGGCTCAAGATCTGTTCCTAAAGAATATTCATATTCCTGTCCCTAGTTTCCCAAGTTGGTTAAAGTTTACATCTATTACAGTATCACTTCATTCTGCTTTCCATTCTTGTTTTCATTTCTTCTTGATTTCTGTATCTGTGTGGTTTTCTTTTATTCAAACTCAGCTATACATCAATTTTCATATGATATTCAGCAAGTTTTAGGTTACGGATGAGTTTTCAGGTGATTATATTCTGTCATTCTGCTGAAATTAAAGTTTCTACATTTTTCCTATTTGTTCTTTATTATGAATCTGTATTCCTTTCCTACTATTGTTTCCTTTGTGTTAAATGTGTCACCCTTTCTTTCTTTTTTTTTAATTTTTGA
>NW_007249115.1:0-7553 GCF_000164805.1 Carlito syrichta
CTTTGGCGGGGACTCCCCAGGCGCTGACCCCCTGCAGCCCCCGCCCCATGGGTCCCGCTGGTTTGAGTCGTCCTTGGGTCGTCCCTCGTGTGTGCCGCTCGCTTTGGGTTCGTCGTGCTTGAAACTTCGTGTGGGGGATGCGGTGGGGGCGAGGTCTCTGCCCCCCCCCCGCCTTCTCGCCTGGCACCCCGCTGGCTCTGGCCCAGGCCCAGCGACTGGCAGGTGGCGGGCGCTCAGCGAACGCGGCGAGCGAACGGGCAGCGAGCCGCCCCTTTCTGCGTGGAGGGAGGAGGGTGGGGGGCGCTCGGAAGCGCGTGGACTCCCAAGCGCCCCGTGTGGGGGAAGGTCGTCGCCTTCTGGAGACTCCTGCCTCCCCAGGCTCCCTGCGCTTCCTGGCAGGGAACCGCAAATGCTTGGATGCCGGGCTCCTCCGTTTTAGGGGTCCCTCTGTAAGTCCTCGCGCAGTCGGAAGGCTCGTAAAAGCCCCGAGGCCTGACCGTCGTCATACAGCAAAGCCGCGTGGCCTCCGCCCACTCCAGGTGGAGCCCCCCGCCCTTCCCAGCGCGCCCTCTCCGGTCCCCGTGGGCCCGGTCATCCTGACCCTCGTGCGGGTGTCCTTGCCTTTCCCCGCCTCGCCCCCCACGCGCACCCCGGCCTGTGCCTCCGAAGTTTAGCTGGGCCCCACACCGTGGTCTCGTGTCGGTCGCGCCTCCTCGGTCACGCATCCTTTCGGGTTCGCTTCCTCTTCTCAGCGTGGGCTGGGCGATTCCACCGGCGGCGGCCGTGGCTGGTTTTAGTTGGTTCTCGGTGCTCTGCTGTTTCTGTGTTTTGACGACGCGACGGGCCCCCGGGCTCCGGACACGAACGTTTGGTTTGCGGCCCGGGTCTGCCGCTGCTGGCTGTTGGCGGCGGAGTTGGCCGGACATCCTTGGTCCTCTCTCCCGGGCGTGTTCGCGGGCCTTTCGACGGACGGCAAACGCGGCAGGAGGAGGTTGCGGCACAGGCTGTGCGTCTCCGCCGAGCGTTCTCCAAAGCGCTGGGCCCCGCTGGCGTCACGTGAAGAGTAGCCGAGAGTTCCTGCCGCTCAGTCTTCACGCAGTCTTCCACCTCGCTGTTTCGTATTTTCCGTTGTGCTCAGTCTTGTGGACGTGCAGTGGCATCGCGTGGTGGCTTCAGTTTGCTTTCCTGGTTACTCATGGCTTGGAGACTCTTGTATTTTCTCCTGGGTGAAGTACCCAGCTGGGTCTTTTGCTCGTTTTCCATTCCGTTGTCTTTTTCTCATTCTTTTGTGGGGGTTTTTATGTATTTGTTTCTGACTTCTTTGTTCTTCATATGGGTTGTGTCTTCCACTTGTGGCTTTTCTCTTTCTTTTAAAATTGGGCCTTGGGGGACCAGGCATGGTGGCTCACGCCTGTCAGCCTAGCACTTTGGCCAAGGGGAGAGGCCGGAGGATGGATTGAGGCCAGGACTTTGAGACCAGCCTGGGACACCTGTGGAGACCCAGTCTCTACAAAAACATTAGCCGGGCCTGGTGGGGCATGCCTGTGGCCCCAGCTACTGGGGAGGCTGAGGCGGGAGGATCGCCCAGTCCAGGAGGTCGAGGCTGCAGTGATCACATCACTTGCACCCCAGCCAGACGCTGTCTCTGGAAAAAATAATAATAAATTGTGCCTTGAATGGAAGTCCTTTGAGGTGGTCAAGTCTGTCAGTAACTTGCTTTGTGACTGGTGCTTTTTGTGCTTGCTCCACTTAGGAGTGCTCTTTCTGTAGTGGAAGTGGGGGCACAGACTCCTTTCTCCCCCTGCAGAGAGCCCTTACTCTGCCGCAGTTGTCGCAAGCCTGTCCTTGGCGCAGGTCTGCTGTTCTGTCGGTGTCGAGTGACTGGGTGTGAGCGTGGGTCTCATGCTTCCGGGCTGTGCTGTTCACCTGTGAGTGTGTCCTCAGTGACCACAGCTTTGTGGCACACCTTAGCATCTGGGCGGGCAGGTCTGTGAATGCTTCAGCCAGTCTCTGCCTTTACGTTTCTTAGACTCCTGCCTCAACCACCTGAGCTGCAGGAGGGTTTGTTTTGTTTCTTCCATACTCTGTTGACAGCATAAATGCCATCACAACACAGATCTGTTTCTTTGAGTGTTGTTTATTGTGAGGTTTATTCCTAGATGTTTCATAACTTTGTAGCATTATTTAAAAGTCTTCAAGTCTTGTTTCTAATTTGTATATAGAAATATGGTTAATTTTGTACATTTTTATAACAACCTGTCTGCCAAATTCTTACATGTCCTAGTAATTTATCTGTAGAGCCAGTCTACTTACATGTCATTTTTGAAGAGGGACAGCTTTTGTTTCTTCTTTCTAGTCCTTATCCTGGTAGTGGCTTTTTCTTGCCTTAGTGCTATGGCTAGGACCTCCAGCACAATGCTGAATAGGTATGACCGTGGTTATTTTGACCTTGATCCTAAGCTAGTGATAAGATATGTGCTTGTATGTGTGTGTGTTCTCTCTCTCTCTCTCTGTGCGTGTACATGTATGTACATACACACACACACGCACACACACACGCACACCCATTTTTCTTCTTAAAGCAGGATTTATTAAGAGGACAGAAAAACTCCCGCAGTGGGAGGGGACCCTATGTATATATTTTTAAGAGGCAGAATCTCGCTCTGTCACCCAGGTTGGAGTTAGGAGCATGCTCATGGTTCCCTGCAACCTTGAACTCCTGGGATCAAGTAGTCCTCCTGCCTCAGCCTCCTAAGTTGCCGGGACTACAGGTGTGAGCCACAAGCCTGGCTAACTTTTTTATTCTTTTTTTATTTTTTATTTTTGTAGAGATGGGGTCTTGCTATGTTGCCCAGACTGGTCTTGAACTCCTGGGTTCAGTTGATCCTCCTACCTTGGTCTTCCAAAACACTGGGACTGTAGGTGTGAGCCGCTGCACCTGGGCCCAGTTTTTTTTAATAGAGAACGTTTTACCTCATTAATATTCTAGTCCTAATTTGCTAAGTTTTCCTTAATTTTTGAACAGATACTCAATGTCAGATGGTTTTCCTGCATCTGTTGAGATGTTCATGTCATTTTACTTTTACTGTGTTATTATGATGAATTTCATAATTTGCTTACTGTTTTTGAGACAGAGCCTGGCTCTGTCACCCAGGCTAGAGCACAGTGACGCGTCATCGCTCACTGCAGGCTTGAACTCAAGGGGCCCTCGTGCCTTGGCCTCCTGAGTAGCTGGGACTACAGCCGCTGCCACTATGCCTTGCTAATTCTCTCTCTCCTCTCTCGCTCTCTCCTCTTGCTCTTTTTCTGTCACAGCTGCAAATACTTCATTATATGTCATCCATTAAATTCTTGATTTAAGATACCATGTTTTCAACTCTAGAATGTCTATGTGGTTATTTTTTAAAGATTCATTTCTCACTCTTGATTGTATGGTACATTCTCCTGGTTCTCGTCATGTCTCACAATGTTTCATTTTATGCCAGACATGGTTTTTATTCCTTTGCCGGTGGGTCACCTGCCAGCAACGTGACTTTAGTTTTTAATGAAATGGTGAGTGAGTAGTATACCGTTGGAACCAGTTATTTTATTGTAATGATATTTGGCTTATGATGGAATTTTGGACATTGACAAAAAATGTAAATTTTATGCCTTTTTTTTTGAGTTGGAGACTCGCTCCATTACCCAGGCTGGAGTGCAGTGGCACACTCATGGTTACCCAGTGTCAGCCTGCTGGGCTCCAGAGATCCCTCCACCTCAGCCTTCCAGGTAGCCGGAACTAGGCATGTGCTACCCCACCCAGCTAATTTTTTATTTATTGCAGAGATGGAGTCTCACCATGTTGCCCGGGCTGGTCTTGAACCCACAGGCTCAGGCAGTCCTCTCGCCTTGGCCTCCTGAAGTGCCGGGATTGTGGGCTGAGCCGCCATGCCCAGCGTGAGAGCTTTTTGAAGCATCTTCAGCCGTGTCACATTTTCTTCGCTTCTGTGTGTCCACAGAACACTCCTGCTCCCTCTGGAATGATGGCCTGGCTGCACGTAAAGGTCTAGACAGCGACTTCCCCAGATCACGGAAGCCGCAGCTCCCCTGTTTCCTGGGCTTCGTTGCAGCTGCTGGGAAGTGCGCTCTGTTGTCGTTCCCTTGAGGAGTCCGTTCTTTTCCTCAGAGCTCTTAAGCTTGTTCTTTGGTCGCTAGCACTGTGCATTTTCTCTGCAGTCTGTCTGATACAGATGCGTGTTTGTACAGTCTGAAACTTTTTCCTGCTTCATTTTTTATCAGGTGTAATTTGCATGAGGTATAAGCCCAGCCCAATTCCAGACGCACGTCCTTCCGTGTTGCCACCGCCTCCCTCAGAGCCTGGAACATTCCCCGGGGCTGCGGGGCTCCCGGAGCCCTCTCCTGGTGGGAGGCAGGCCTGCACTTCGGGACGCTGCTCTACGCCAGGCCCACCAGCCCCTTCCTTCACGCTCCTTGACCCACCTCATGCCTGCCAGGGCCGCCTGCCAAGGCCGCTCCTGCCTGCTCTTGCACATCTCTGGCGTGTGGAGTTGGCCGTTTGATTATGCGGCCTCATAACTCACTCATTCGCCTTCTCACTGTGTCCTGTCTAGAAGACGCTCCACTGATGGGTTCTTTAATTTTTCATTTTTAAGATTTCTGACTAGCTTTACACTTTCGACCAGTGCTGTTTGGTTACATATCTGTACATCCTCATTTTCTTATTCCTTGTTCTTGTGATGGTTCTTTTACTTTCATTTATGTTTTTGAAAATCTTCAAGATACTTTACAGGTGTTCACAGGTTGCACTCAATAAATTGCTGCTGAGGTGAATTTTAGTTCCAATTAATGTAACAGTGGCTTGCTTCTTAGTGTTAGATTTCTTCATGTTTTCAGATCTTTGGAAAGTCACTTTTGAGTGGCAGGCTTTTGTTTCAGCGTCTTCCCACCTGCCTGTCCCCCCTTGTTAGTACTCTGCTGTTGATGTTGGGGGTATGGGCAGATGCTGTGGTGGGGATGGCTCCGCCCTGAGAGTGAGCTATTGCTCTTGTCTGAGACCCCAGTCTCGTGATGAAAGCCACAGCCTCAGTCGGCTCGCTTGCCCATTTCATCAGCTGGTGATGAGCCCACGCCCGACTTAGCTGGGGCATCAGGTGTGAATCTGCCTCGAGTCCCCTCTGTCCAGCAGGTGATTCACCACTCCCCAGAGGAACCACCTTCTCCTCTTCCCCATCCGACCTCGAGAGCCAGGAAGCAGCTCTTCAGCAGACCCTGGGGGCCCTGCTCGGCATTTGTGAGCTTCCAGACCTTTTCTGCTGCGCAGAGCCCATCCTTATCTGGCCTCAGCTGGGTCTTTGATCTTCCCTTCTTGTGCTTTATTTATTTATTTATTTATTTATTTTTGAGTTGGAGTTTCACTCTGTCGCCCAGACTGGAGTGCAGCGGCACGCTGCCAGCCACCGCAGCTGGTGATCCTTCCACCTCAGCCTTCCAAGTAGTTGGAACTACAGGTGCGTGCTACCATGGCCAGCTAATTTTTTGATTTATTGTAGAGATGAGGTCTCGCTGCCCAGGCGGGTCTTGAACCTGTGGGCTCAGGCAATCCACTCACCTCAGCCTCCCAAAGTGTGGGATTACAGGCTGAGCCACCGAGCCCGGCTCCTTCTTGTGCTTTATATGAAGTTTTGTCTGTCCATGCTCTGTGGTCCCAGCTGGGTTCTGAGCTTGCTGTGAGGTGTTGGCCCAGTAGCAGTTTCACTTTAGTGAATCTTTTCTGTCTGCTTGTCTGGGTCCCCAAGCATGGGGTCGCGTTTTGAGTGCCTCAGCCAGGGTGGGCCCAGACTGCCAGAGCTCCCCAGCTCCAAAGGGCAGTCGGTGAGCGGCAGGAGTGGCCCTGGGCCCCCCACAGGGTTCTTCATCCAGAAATGGGACCGCTGTCTCTGAGGGGTGGGCGCCCAGAGCCTCCCTGAATGACCAGCGCCTTGATGCTGGGTGCTGGGCGAGAGATGGTGTAGCCAGGGAGGGAGCCAAGACCCAAGACTCCTGTGCAGATGGGAGTCGCATATGGTGGAACAGCAGCAGTCGGGGCCTGCAATATCCGGCCCTGTGTGGGACTGAAGGTCCCCGGGCTTGGACCAGTACGACTGGCAGTGGGCAGGGGGATGGGAGAAGAAAAGTAAGAGTCTTTTTGGGAACTCATGTTCGGAGAATCTCACAAGTCCACCTATGCTGTCGCCATCTTACCACTCTTTGATTTCTTTGAGCAGAGTTTTGTAGTTTTCATTGTAAAGGTCTTTCACATCTCTGGTTAGGAAGATGCCAAGGTATTTCATTTTTTTGTGGCTATTGTAAATGGAATTGTGTTTTTTATTTGGGTTTCTGTTTGTTTATTTTTGGTGTGAAGAAATGCGATTGTCTTTTGCACATTTATTTTATATCCTGAGACTTTGCCAAAGGCCTTTATCAGTGTCAGGAGGTTTTTGACAGATTCTCTTGGGTTTTCAAGGTACACGATCATGTCATCTGCAAAGAGAGAGAACTTGACTTCCTCTTTTCCCATTTGGATACCCCTGATTGCCTTCTCTTCTCTGATTGCTCGAGCCAGGACTTCCAATACTATGTTGAACAGGAGGAGTGAGAGTGGGCATCCTTGTCTTGTTCCAGTTTTCGGAGGAAAGTGTTCGTGTTTTTGTCTGTTTAGGAGTATGCTGGCTGTGGGTTTCTCGTCGGTGGCTTTTACTATTTCGAGGTATGTTCCCTGTATGCCTAGCTGTTCGAGGGTTTTTATCAAGAAAGGGGTGCTGGATTTTATCAAAAACTTTTTCTGCATCTAATGATATAATCATGTGGTTTTTGTTTGACATCTGTTGATGTATTTAATTACATTTATGGTTTTACGAATGTTGAACCAGCCTTGCATCCCAGGGATGCAGCCTACTTGGTCATGATGGATGATTTTTGAGATGTATTGTTGAATCTGGTTTGCTAGGATCTTGTTGAGAATTTTAGCATCAATGTTCATCAAAGATATTGGCCTGTAGTTCTGTTTCTTTGTTGGGTGTTTACCTGGCTTGGGTATCAGTGTGATATTGGCTTCGTAAAATGATTTGGGGAGAGTTCCATCTTTTTCAGTCTCCTGGAATACCTTCAGTAGGATTGGTATCAGCTCCTCTTTAAATATCTTGTAGAATTCTGCTGGAAAGTTCAGCAAGATCTGGTCAAAGGTCAGTAAAGGGAAGTGACTTAATACAGTACATAATGCACCTCCATTTCCCTGAAAGCTCGCATTTTATAGCCTTCCATTTCAACTCCCTAACTTACTTGCCTTCTACTCTAATAATATTTTGTGCTAGAGGGGGCAACTTCTTCGGGTCCCCTCCTGCTGTGGGAACTTTTCTGTCCTCTCAATCCTGCTTTTAAAAAATTTGTGCTAGAGAGAGAATTTAGTTCTGTTTTCTGTTGAGAAACGTGTGGCTTTGTTGTGGCTAATGTATTGCAGGTGCTTTCCCTTTCTGCAAGTGAGGGGCTCTGCTCCACCTTGCTCTTGATCATGGCCC
>NW_007249115.1:7573-8400 GCF_000164805.1 Carlito syrichta
ACATTTAGGTCTCTGATCCATTTAGAGTTAATTTTTATGTATGGGGATAGATAGAGGTCTTATTTGAGTCTTCTGCATGTGGTCAACCAGTTTTTCCAGCACCATTTACTGAATAAGTTCTCCTCTCCCCAGTGGTAGGTGGTGAAGGCTTTGTCGAAGATAAGTTGGTTGAGAAATTGAGGTTTAGCTTCTGGAATCTCAATTCTATTCCATTGTTCTATATGCCTGTTTTTGTACCAATACCAAGCTGTTTTGATTATTGTAGCTTTATAGTAAAGTTTGAAGTCTGGTAATCTGAAACCACCTGCTTTGTTTTTTTTGCTGGGAGTGTTCTGCCTATTCTTGGTCATTTGTGTTTCCATATGAATTCCTATATTGTTTTTTTTAGGTCTGAGAAGAATGTTGCTGGTAATTTGATGGGTATTGCATTAAATCTGTAGATTGCCTTAGGTAGGATGCACATCTTCACAATGTTGATTCTTCCAATCCATGAGCAGGGGATATTTTTCCACTTGTTTGTGTCATCTTTGATTTCTTTGAGCAGTATTTTGTAGTTTTCATTGTAAAGGTCTTTCACATCTCTAGTTAGGAAGATGCCAAGGTATTTCATTTTTTGTGTGGCTATTATGAATGGAATTGTGCTTTTTATTTGGGTTTCTGTTTGTTTATTATTGGTGTAAATAAATGTGATTGTCTTTTGTACATTTATTTTATATCCTGAGACTTTGCCAAAGTCCTTTATCAGTGTAAAGGGATTTTTAACAGATTCTCTTGGATTTCCAAGGTACACGATCATGTCATCTGCAAAGAGAGATAACTTGACTTCG
>NW_007249115.1:8420-9094 GCF_000164805.1 Carlito syrichta
TTTTTGAGTCTGAGTCTCACTCTGTCGCCCAGACTGGAGTGCAGTGGCCACTCCCAGCCACTGCAGCCTTGACCTGTTGGGCTCTGGGGATCTTTCCGCCTCAGCCTTCCGAGTAGCTGCAATTATAGGTGCGCGCTACCATGGCCGGCTAATTTTTTGATTTATGGCAGAGATGAGGTCTCGCCAAGTTGCCCAGGCGAGTCTTGAACCTGCGGGCTCAGGCAATTCACTCACCTCGGCCTCCCAAGGTGTGGGATTACAGGCTGAGCCACCGAGCCTGGCTCCTTCTTGTACTTTATATGAAGTTTTGTCTGTTCATGCTGTGTGGTACCAGCTGGGTTCTGAGCTTGCTGTGAGGTGTTGGCCCAGAAATGCTGGTTTTTTTTTTTTATAATAGTTTATCTTTTTTTATTATAAAATTGTGGGGTACAGTTAAGGGTTAGGTATACAAATGTGCATCATTCAGGCACCCTTGTTAGTAAGGGGTGTCTCCCCATCCCCAGACAGATATTGACTACCATTAGTCCCACCTCCCTTCCCTTCCCTACCCCCCCCAGAGTTTCCCACCACTGTCAGTTCTTTTTTTATAGTATTATGATAGATGTTCAAGGTCCGCTATATGAGTGAGAGCATGTGATACTCAGATCTTTGTTTCTGTGAGAGGTCACTCAGTA